>NW_024039770.1:0-184513 GCF_016077235.1 Cyprinodon tularosa | reverse complement strand
TCATATCAGGGGTCACTATCATCATTATCATCAGGGGTCACTATCATCATCATCATCATCAGGGGTCACTATCATCATCATCATCATCATCATCAGGGGTCACTATCATCATCATCATCATCATCAGGGGTCACTATCATCATCGTCATCATCAGGGGTCACTATCATCATCATCATCATCATCATCATCATCATTATCATCAGGGGTCACTATCATCATCATCAGGGGTCACTATCATCATCATCATCAGGGGTCACTATCATCATCATCATCAGGGGTCACTATCATCATCGTCATCATCAGGGGTCACTATCATCATCATCATCATCATCATCATCATCATCATCAGGGGTCACTATCATCATCATCAGGGGTCACTATCATCATCATCATCAGGGGTCACTATCATCATCATCATCAGGGGTCACTATCATCATCATCATCAGGGGTCACTATCATCATCATCATCAGGGGTCACTATCATCATCATCATCATCATCATCATCATCATCAGGGGTCACTATCATGATGATGATGACTGATGTCTGCAGGAGGATAATCAGATACAGACCCTTCCTCCACAGCACATCCTGCTCAGAGGCTGTTTAGTTGCTGCAAATGGTCTAAATCAGTAGAGAAGGTTTATTTCCTCCTTAAACTCAAAGGTCTCCTAGAAGCAGAGGAGAGTGGTGGCCTGGTGGTTAGAGCACAGCATTTGTCCTCTAAGAAGGTTGAATGTACCCAGTTTGATCCTCCCTGAACAAGACCCTTAACCCCCCAAACTGCTCCCTGGGTGCCGCACAATGGCAGCCCTCTGCTCCCCGGGGGGAGGGGTTAGATACTAGGGAGGGAATTTCTCCAATGTGGGACAATAAAGTTCAATATTATTATTCAACAAGATTACAACCAGCCTTTCTGTTTTTAAATGATTTATTATTAATGAAAAGGATTGACTCATCACACCTTTAAACTATGCTATTATCCTTTAAATCCATTTTTAAGTTTTTATTATGTAGCGTTAGTTTAAAACCTTCTATTTAATTCAAGGAAGACTGAAAGCCTGACTGTCGTCAACTTAAAAAGTTGTTTTTTTTTATCTTGTATTGAATATTGCAATGTTTTGCTTCATAGAACAAGCCACTTAAGATTTAAAAAGTCATTCTGCTTAATTGTTAACATTTTCACACAAGTAAGATCATTTAACTCTTGATTATTTTTATGATTTTAAAGATAACTTTAACCGTATAACCCTAAAACATGGAGAACCGACTGCTGGTTTATTCAGTAGATCTTAAAGAACTAAGTGACATTTTTTAAGAATATCAGTTATATTTTGCCTCTTCCTTTTTTAAAGTTATTGTTTAGCTATTATGAGCTTGGTTTTATCTACTGATGTATACGTTTGTTTTTATGTTTTTACATCCCTCAGTGACACACGTTTGAAATTCACTCAATGAATCTTTAATTTAAGGGATTTATTGCCATGTCCTTTCAACAGTCCTTGTTTGTTGCTAAATGAGTTTGACGCAGGAATGTTTCCGTGCATTAACCGTGTTATTAAACAGAAATCATCTTCTTCTCTGTTTGCTTTGTCTTTTCGTGTCTGCAGTGGGACGCCATTAATGAGATGGACGAATATTTTACCCCTATTCACACATACCAGGTACGTTTGATGACCTAAGATTGTATTTTGGATGAATATGTCACGATTTGGTGTTGGATTGAGGACCCAAAAGCAGAGGCAAGTAGGCAGAGGTGAATTTAAGTGGGTTTAATGAGGTCCACAGGTACAGAGGCAGGAATCAAAAAATCCAACAAAAATAACAAACAAACCAGAACCAAGGAAACATCAGGGGAAACCAAACTCTAGGAGCCAGGGAGAGACGAGGTTAGCAGACAGACGTTAGACGAGGATCCAGCAAACAGGAACTGAAGAGGGAGGGCTTTTAAAGGGGACAGAGACAAAGAGAGGGCTAACGAGGGGATTGAAAACAGGTGAGGACAGAGCAGAAAACAGAGCAAGGGAAAGAGGACACAAGAGGGCAGCAGAGGACAACAAATGGAAAACCTGGAAGACAGGAACTAACAAGAAAACAACAAAATAATAATTAAACACTAAAACAAGGAGCAAAATAAAACTGAATATTCTAAATAAACAACAAAACCAAGACTGACAGAAAATGATATCTGTCAGATTTGCTTAGATCTTCAATAACAGATAGTGTTAAGATGCAAGGACAGATTTTTTAAAGAACATTAAGAAAATAGAAATCATTTTCTATATCCAAGATTGGATTACTGTTATTAATACTTTGTGAACCTTATATCCTATACATAAAAACATCTTCCTGTAAAATTATTTGCGTTTAATCAAATCTATACCTTAAACTCTTCAAAGCTCAAAATAACAATTTATAATAGCAGTAAAATTTATGGAAATATGTCACATCAATCAGAACAAATCATTATCTGGGGGGGTGTGGGGGTAAGTCGTGTCAGCTAAGCCAACCATGCCCCTAACCCCCCCCCCTTTCACAGGCACAGACCAGTATCTGGCATTGCAGGCTAACAAAGACCTCAATGACCCCCCCATTCCTAAGGGGCGGATCCGTTCTTCTAGCCTGGGCGCCATTCCGAACTTAGTCCCGCCCACAACGTTTGAGGTCAGGAAGTTCGGTCTGGCATTGCTCAGTAGTAGCGCAAGTATGCTAGCACAATATCTGGCGGACCAATCAAATTGTCAGGGCGGGCTTTATACGATGATGGACAGATGATCAGCAGTAACGTAATCAACCACGTGACCAAAGCGCGCTTGGGTGACAACAACAATGGCTGCCGCTGGAGAGTTGAGGTGAGTAGATTCTGCTATTAGGTCTGTTCTAGAAGATATCGACAACAAATTAATTTTAAAAGAGGAACAGAGAAACGCGATCAAGGCTCATCTTCTTATTCTAGGCGTGCAACTGCACGCTTTGATTTTTGTTGACAACAACTATGCGTCGCTTAACATACGTCACGCACTCCGTTGCTCTTATTGGTTGTAGGTCTATCCAATTGAGTGCAGAGGATTTTTTTTCCTGGTTCGTTCGAAACACGCCCCATAATCACAGCTCTATGGAGCAGCATCAGACTCATTCTGACTAGAATTGAGTCGGACTACGTCAGGCTACAGATCTTCCGCATCAATTTTTATGTTTTCTAAGGCAAAACAAGGCTTCTGACATTTTGAATTTAAAAATCTTCCCGGATGGGAAGAGAAACGTCTTTAAACTTGGAAACAAAGTGGAAGAAAGATAAATATATACGTAATCTAATTAGAGCCTGATTGTTCAAGTCATCTTACTGCCTCTATGATGAGATACAGGGGGTGGTATTGTTATGTCTAATGTGAAATGATGACATGTGCTGATAAATATTATGCAGTTTAAGGTCAAAACGCATCATACCTTTCAGGAAGACAGCACTCTTGTGTGTCATGTTGGAAGCAAGGTTTCTAACCCACATGCAGAACACATGGACTCAGAGGGAAAAAGTTCAACAGTTTATTGAAGCACAATGCAAATAAAGAACTGATGTAGAATAACAGGTCCAGGACTGGTCACGACTGGGTTCTCTGCAGAGAGGGACAGTTTGGTTAGCTGGGATCCAAATACTGTTGCTAGTTGAGTAAATGCAGGTCTGTACCTGTTCGATGATTTGAGCAGAGCGGCAGAGGGGGGAGAACCAGGAGGGTCCAGAGGCAGAAGGTAGGCAGAGGGCTTGGCAGAGGCAGGGCTCGACTTCAGACCTTGCAGTGTTCAGATCTGAGTTACTTTCCAGTTCTCTTCTTAAGAGCGGGCAGGCAGGTTCTGACTTTTTGATCTTCCAGGGTTCTTCTGAGATCAGACAGGCTGGTTTCAGTTGAGAAACTCTTCCAGAGTTCCAGGATTCAGTCAGGTTCTTCCTAGGAAGCAGAGAGGACAAAACTGGTTAGGTTCAGGTTTCAGGGGAGTCAGAGAATCAGACAGGTTGGTTGGCTCAGGCTTGCTAACCGTAACTGGCTTAACACTCTGGCACTGGAGTGTTGCTCTGCCACTGCTTAAATGCTGGTCTCCTGATGAGCAAACGAGCCGCAGGTGTGGTAGTCAGCTCCAGGAGACCTAAGGCGCCCTCTGCTGGAGAAAGGTGGACAGACCTCCAGATCCCAACATTGTGACCTTTTTTATGTTCCACAGTTGTTAGAACATTTTTAAAAGCTAAAAGTTGTTTGTTCAAATACATTTTTTGATGTTCAGTATGTGGTGAGGTCATTGGTTGTAATATATATTTAAAATGATTGTGTTCTTTTCAGGTGTTGATTGTGTGACCACCATTATTACATCATTTTCTTACATAAGTTGCACAATAATTGATCTAAAGAATTATTATAATCATCACATGTTTCAAGTCCTTTGGTCTTTAAAAAGAAAAACATGTTTTGATTTGTGAAAACCCGCATTATATAAAAGTAAAACATTGTTTTTGTTTTCAAACCGACCTTCTAAAAGAAGAAGATTCTAACCATTCCTGTTATTTAGACCTGAGGGAAGACAAGAAATGAGGTGCAAAGTCGAGTCCAAATTTGATGGATCACACTGAATGAACTACTGTGAGTTCAGAGAAAATAACAGCAAGTGTCAGGAAATGGGGACAGATGGACCCAGTATTCAAGGAGGGACAGTCCGTAATGTTTATTAAATGAAGAACAAAACTAAGGGGGAGCTGCTAGGATCTGTGGCACGCGGCGACTGCTGCAGTTCCAGAGGTCTTCCAGGAAGCCGATCCTGGTCAGGGATTCAGAACAGACAGAACAGGCAGGATCCAGGCCTCGTAGTGCTCCCAGGCAGGTTCAGAGTCTGACAGAGTCCGGAAGGAGCAGACAGGATCAGATGTAGACGGGGAGGCTGAGTGGAAGAGGATAGCCGAGACAGGACGTGGAACCAGAACTTGATGCAGGACCTTTAAGCTGGTCTCCTCCTTGGAGCCAGGCTTACTGGGATAAAAACTACACATCCCCCCATAATGAGCCAAAAACCCAGAGGACTCCGCAGGGGAGGAACAGTGGACGAGCAGGAGACAAGACAGACACTAAACCCTCCTTCCACTGGCAGCTAGGATCCAGGACACGAACCTTGGAATCAACAGAACGGACAAGCTAGCAGAAAAACAAATAATGATCTGGCCCTGAATGCTCAGGCTGAACTGAATATAAACCAGAGGAAACAGGTGGAATAAATGATAATTGAGGCAGGGAGGGAAAACGACAGGTGAAAGAAATAACCAATTAAGGGAGAGCAAACAGGCCAGATCATGACAGCAATATAGCAAAAGAAAATTAACACATTTAAATTGCTTTAATCAAACAGAATTTTTTTACATAGTAGAAGGTTCAACTATGAACTTCCAAACCAGTTACCATATCTGGATTCACATCATCTAGAGAACAAAATTGCAACCCAACCGTTATATAGATGAATGCATAATAAAGGCTTTTCAAATGATCGCCTGCAGTGTTTTTAAATGTTGGTATTAGTTGAATGACAGCATATATTCTGAATTAGGTGTGTAATGTGATGAGTCCGAGTCAGAACAACTGGTTACGGTCCGGTTGGATCCCTCGAGAAGGAGCCAAGAGAATCTACATCGAGGTGAAGTTCACCCTGAGAGACTGCAACAGCATGCCTGGAGTTCTCGGTACCTGCAAGGTAAGTTTAAACAACATTTATTTTTGTATAAACTCGTGTGTACAAAATGACAAAATAAATCTATCTAAGTAATGCAGTGCAGCTGGGGGAACATGAAAGCTACCGTTTTTTTAAAAGCTGCTGTGAGTATTTTCAAATTAGGATGTAAATGTGATGTTGGGGTCTAGTCTTCTTACCCACATGCAGAAACACTCAAGAGACTGGAAAAATAGTTAAAAGGTTTATTGACAATGTTTTCAGAAATGGTAAATCGCGTCTTGGTTCGTCAGGCTGGTCACTGGAGGGAAGCAACTAGAGGAGGACAGAAACGGTTAGAGTGGATCCAGGAAACTTGCTGTTTGACGGTGGTTTGGGTTAATACCTGCTCAGGGGGTATTCTGACCGGTAGGGGGGGAACCTTGAGGGTCCAGAGGCTGAACCGCACGCAGAGGGCTGAGGGCTGAGGCGGAGGGCAGACAGGCAGGCTCCAGGCAGCGAGAGTTTTGTCTAGGAGTTGACTGATCACCAGATATGTCAGGATCTGATAGGCAGAAGAACACAGAGTCAGAGAGGTTCTTAAAAAATCAGGAAAACAGATCAGATTTTCAGCAGGCTCAAAGTTTGCCGGAACCGTTACTGGCAAAACACTCTGGCAGGGAAGTGTCAGCCTCCTCCTCCTCCTCCTCATCCTTAAAAAGCCTCCAAATGAGCAGATGGGAAACAGGTGTGCAGAAGTCAGCTCACGCCCTCAGGAGGAAGATCTCAGGCTCCCTCTGGTGGAGAAAGGTTGACAAGCCTCCGGATCCCAACAGTAAAGATTCCAGGTATTCTGCAGATGAAGTGATGGAAAACGGCCACAGCTACACAACATGTTTGGATTAGTTGTTTAGTGTCTGCTTTAATTATTTCCTTTTTGGAAACAAACTCTAGTTGCCGCTTTTTCAGTTACATCCTTTGTCTATTGTTTCTTAGCTCATTATTGTGTTTCTTTCTGCAGAGTTTCATGTGTATCTGTTCAGTTATTTCCTTATTACATCTCTGCTCTCCTTCTGCCCTGACTGATTCAGATTATCACCTGCACATTCAATGCCAACTCCTCTTCAATTAATGTATATATTTGTTTCTTTTGTTTGTCAAACTGCTTATTATTATCTTTCCACTCCACATTGTGTGTTTCTATGCTTTGTGTCCCCATTCCCTTCAATAAAGCTTTAAATGCATCACACTGCTCCTTATTTCCTGACTGCATTCTGGTCTGGCTGCTGATTCTGCTGACTGGTCCAATATGAGCAGAGAATAAAGACAATAGCAAACGAAAATCTGGTCCAAATGTCTGGAAACAATTAAGTTGACCTACTAATGAATCTGATAAACAGACTCATGTTTTATTAAGCTACGCCTGCTGACATTTTAACATTATTACCATGTTATAAATCACAAAATAAAAACTTTTTAAATACTCAAAAAAAGACTTCAAACTGAGCCTTCAATTTGTTTAGTTTGAACTCATTATTTTATAGTTTGTACAGTTAAAATAGGAGGTATAAGATGTATTATTGACCATTCCTCCACTCTCCGATAATATCAGAAAGAAGCTTAATCTAAGTTTGTGATTAAACTGGAATCCTTCCAGTGTCGCTGTTTTTATTAGCTGTAATATTTATATAGATAAATCTTTAATCAACTCGCTATTTAGCTCTGCTGCTAATTGCTCCTGTTTTAATCCACACTGAAGGGATTTCATTATTAGTTTAAACTTGCTGCCTGTGAATAAAGATGCACTAATTCTCTGATCATGACTCTTAAAATATTATTTAACTTGTTTTTTTAAATCGTTAAATTGTAACAACAAACTTTTAATTAAGAATTTCAACATATTACAATAGAAGGAAATGAAACATGGATACAACTTTACAATATAAGAAGAAAATATTTGAGAATTTCAATTTCTTGCTGAATACAAACTTTGCTTGGTACGGAAGAGCATTAGGGCCACTGAAAAAAAAAAAGTTGACAGATTTTAAAATTTTATTTCAGAATTCTGAGATTAAAGTCAGAATTCTGACTTTTTTCCCATACTGTACTGAAATAAAATTTAAAAATCAGTTAACTTTTTCAGTGGCCCTAATCGTCTTCCGTAGCTTGGTATCGCTCTGTTGTTACATGTTTAATAATTTAGTGCATCTATAGGGTTTTGTTTCTTATTTACCAATTCCTTTTAGCAACATAACTCATAGTTATACTAGACTTAGACACTTTTATATATATATAATGATAAAATATAAAAATTATAATAAAATACAATAAAATAACCCATTCTACAAAACATTCCTTAGTGTGATGGCGGTGGGGAAGAAGCTGCTGCAGAACCTGCTGGTCCTGCATCCAATGCTGTGAAGCCTCTTCCCAGAGGGCAGCAGGGAGAAGAGTCCATGGTGGGGGGGTGAGGGGTCATTGATGATGTCACGGGCTCGGGACAATCACATGGTGTCGTCTGCAAACTTCACCGTGTGATCGGTGGTGAACCTGGGGACGCAGTCGTGCGTCATCAGGGTGAACGGCAGGGGGCTCAGGACGCAGCCCTGAGGGGAGGGGCTTAGACTGATGACATCAGAGGTGTTCTGTCCTTATATGAAGAGAATTGTTCAAAAAGATGAACTGGGATCGAAGTTTCAATGTGTTTTTTTTTTCCAGGATTTCCCTTAACTGTATTGAACCCAGTTTCCTTTTCATTGCTGTGATCAGTGCTGAAGCTGAACTCCTAAACATCTGTTAAAAACACTTTTTAATTTGACTTTCTGAAAGTGTTCTTTAATCTGTCTTCATTAGTAGACATCTGGCCTCTATACCTAAATACATAGAAAATGTGTCCCTACAGCTTTGAGCAATAAACACTGAAGAGCTTCTTCTTGCATTGTTTATTGTACAGGAAACCTTCAACTTGTACTACTTTGAGTCTGACAGAGCTGTGGGCTCAGCCGTACGCGACCGCCAGTTCATAAAGATTGACACCATTGCTGCAGACGAGAGCTTCACAGGAGTGGACCTGGGAGTTCGCAGACTTAAGCTCAACACTGAGGTACGAACTACTCGCATAAGGTACTTTAAGTTATATTAAATTGATCACATACTCCTTACATACATTTACGGAAGAGGATTAGGGCCACTGGAAAAAAAAAAAGTTAACTTATTTTTAAAAAAAAATTTCAGTTTAGTATGGGGAAAAAAGTCAGAATTCTGAATTTAATCTCAGAATTCTGACTTTTTTTATTTTCAGAATTCAGTCAGAATTCTGAGATTAAAGTCAAAATTCCGAGAAGCTCTGGGAGAAGTTCAGAGTGGTGAGTTCAAGGACTGTGGGAAAACTGGCTGAAGGTCTGAATACATGAACCAAGGAACAAAACTAACAGACAGGCTAACAGAAAGACAAGAAATGATCTGGCCCTGAATGCTCAGGCTGAACTGAATATAAACCAGAGGAAACAGGTGAGGGAAATAAATTGTAATTGAGGCAGGGAGGGAAAACGGCAGGTGAGAGGAATGACTAATTAGGGAGGAGCAAACAGGCCAGATCATGACACTAGCAGACTTTTAGAGGAAAGAGATCTTTTGTTAAATAAACCACACTTAATAATTTCAAAATTTTCCCCAATTATTAATTAGATTATCATGATTCACTTCTTTGGGAATCTTTGCTAATTTATTAGATTTTGGTCGTGGGCAAGACACTGTCTGGATGGAGTAAAGAGTGGGTAACAGTAGAGAAGCTGCAGAGAGGTCTGTTAAACTAGGACTCTTGTTAAAATGAGAAGGATTTGTCCCCTTGGAAGGAAGGCTGTACCGCCCCAGGGGCCTCCTCACAGGTTCTTTTCCTGGTAGCAAGTTATTTACTACTCTTAACTCAAACTGGGTAAAACCATATAAAAAGGACTATAAAAACAGGAGTAAAAATGTAACAGAGTTTATTCCAGATCAGGTCGTTACAGGACAGAGAAAAATGCTTAGAGCTGCACAGCTGTGGTCTCAAAAATCACGTCCGCGAGCGTTCGGCACAGATTGAGCCCCGAACAACATCATCACCTGCTTCTTATAGCTCATGGGTCTATGTGTTGCATCATGTTGATGTTGAGCTGGCCGTATCAGAAACTGACACGCCATCCATGTCTTGAACTTCATGCAGCTTGCTTCTATACTTCAGGCTTTCCCCAAAAGGATTGCCAATTATTAATGTAGCCCACGTTGTTTTCAGGACACCACCTAGACAACCAGCGGCTGAATGACGACATGCGGCTAAACATGTCATCACTGGTCAGATCAGGGAGGGGACCAGAGAAAATTACAGAGTCAAACATTGTTTTGGCAAACTTACACACCGAAGCAACACTAATGTTAGTGACCTCCGATCGGCGTAACCGGTTGTCATTACCACCAGCGTGAATAACAATCTTACTGTATTTAACCTTATCCTTAGCCATTAGTTTCAGGTAGGATTTGATGTCGCCCGTTCTGGCCCCCGGCAAACATTTGACTATGGTCCCTGGTGTCTCTAATGCCATGTTGAACTATATAGTTTTATCTGTTATTCCACTCAGAAGTAGTGATAATCATCTCTTCTCTGTCAACAGGTAAGAGGTGTCGGCCCCTTGAGCAGACGAGGTTTCTATTTGGCTTTCCAGGACATTGGTGCCTGCATCGCCCTCACCTCGGTGCGGGTGTACTACAAGCGCTGTGTGGGCGTTAGCCGCAAGTTGGCAGTTTTTACAGATGTGGTGACGGGGGCTGACTCCTCATCGCTGGTGGAGGTCAGGGGTCAGTGCGTGGACCATGCAGAGGAGAGAGATACTCCTAAGATGTACTGCAGTGCAGAAGGCGAGTGGCTTGTGCCCATTGGGAGGTGCGTGTGCTCAGCTGGCTTTGAAGAGCACAGAGAATCCTGTATAGGTAAGTCGGGACCTCAAATTAACCCTTCTTTGCTGCAGATCTGATTGGTTTTTATTAAGTCTTTGGGAAAGTTGTCAATGAAACTGAAATCTGAGCAACACTGTCCTCTGTCTCTGCCTCCTTAAAGCCAATCACATTGTTTCCTTTCCCAGTTTAGTCAGTCGACTTTTGCTGTAGTTTTCTGCGAACAATAAAAAGGAAATCATTCATTATAGGTTGAAAGCATATACATAGCATATCCTTTTGATGAGGATTCAAATAAAGAATAAGTGCCATTTATTCACACAGTATTTAATATTTATTCTATTCAGTTTATTTCTATAGCTCCAATTCACATCATGTCATCTCAGGTCACTTTCCAGTTCACCAGATCATCCAGTCAGATTGATTCAAAGTTTTCTATCTAAGGAAAACCAGCTGATTGCATCGACTCATTGACTCTTCAGCAATCCCTCATACTAAGCATGCTTGTAGCCAGGGGCGGATTTAGGAAATTTGGGGCCCTAGGCAAAGACAGGCATGGGGCCCTCTGAGTTGAGAAGACAAGAAGACATGTATCTTCAAGTCTGTCTATGTCACTGTAACTCGGAGGAAAGAATCTCTCTTTCATATAAATAAATAAAAGGTGCATGTCACAGGAAAGACTAGTGATGTTACAAATATGACAATTGCTTAAACTACAGAACAGTAAATTATTTAATCTATAATGATTGTGACCCCTAACATCCCCAGCTGTACACAATAACACACATGCAGATGTTGGTAATAACTTCCTTATGTTTTTTGAATGTGTAACTTAAATTATTAAGGACTAAAACACCTAAAACTTATGGTTGATTTTACAACATTTAAAAGCCTGAGATTTTCCTGAAATTCAACAGAAAAAACACCTAAATAATAGATTTTTCATGGTTTGTAGCAAATCCAAATTAAATTAGAAACTTACTTTAAAATGACCCATCTTCAATAAGGTAAATAAATACTTATCAATATAGGGGGAATGTCCCCTTCGACAGCTTAATACTCACTAGTTGTTCAACTCCACACCATGGATCCTCCTCAACAGGTGCCAGCGTTACCGCTGAGTTTTCAGCTGTTCGCTGGTTACTGCTGCTGCTCACCGCAGTGAATAAGCCGAAGTCAGTCATTTTCGGTAACTTTGAAAGCAGCTTCCTACTTTCATTCTTCTTTCTCCTCTTTTCAGCATCGCTAGGGTAACTTCTTTTCATCTTTCTTCTCTTTCCTATCCTTTCCTTTATTTTCTCTTCTCCCCCGCTCTGCTCGTATCGTCTCTTCGCGCCGTTTGCTTTCAAATAATTTGCTGCCGTGTGTTTGGACCTTTCTGCCCATGCGCAGCAAATGGACTGAACCAATGTAGTGGACACTTTTACGGGGGGCCCGATACACACTTAATATTATAAGCATTCTAATGGCATTTTAGCGAAAGGATTTTTATCAAAAACATAATTAATGTGCACAAATAAGTAATAGCTGTATTAACCATACATGTAAAAGGTGTTTTAGGGCCCCCCCCAGGAACTTGGGGCCCTAGGCAACGGCCTAGTATTGCCTAATGGTAAATCCGCCCCTGCGCACTTGCAACCTTCTCAGAGCACAAGCGCACTGGGCTAACACTCCCCGCCCGAAGTGTCTGTCAGAGTTTTGGTTTGTTGGTTTCTGTTTTTCTTGGTTTTCCATTTGTTGTCCTCTGCTGCCCTCTTGTGTCCTCTTTCCCTTGCTCTGTTTTCTGTTCTACCCTCACCTGTTTTCAATTCCCTCGTTAGCCCTCTCTTTGTCTCTGTTCCCTTTAAAAGCCCTCCCTCTTCAGTTCCTGTTTGCTGGATCCTATCCTCGTCTAACATCTGTCTGCTTTCCTCGTCTCTCCCTGGCTCCTAGAGTTTTGGTTTACCCCTGATGTCTCCTTGGTTCTGGTGTTGTTTTTTTCTGTTGGATTTTGATTCCTGCCCCTGGTCCTGTGAACCTTAATAAATCCACTTAAATTCACCTCTGCCAACTGGCCTCTGCATTTGGGTCCTCAATCCAACACCGCTTCTTGACAATGTCTTTATTTGCATAATGGCGAGATACAGATTGAGACTTTCAGTTCATAGATGAGAATAGAGAACATATTTAGGAATATTATTTTATATTCCTGTAATTATCGCACACTGTAGCTTTAATACTAACGGTGATACCAACATGTGACAGAGAAGGGAGCTGGAAGTCCCATAACTTTCCAACTGCAACTTTCTAACCATTCTCCCGAGGCGGCTCAATAAAAATAACACTTTCTACATGATTACGTCCTTTTGTCTACAGCAATACATCACACCTGGTTTTCGGTGAAAGAAGTAATGTAAAATAGTTTGTTATTGTTTTATTTATTTTTATTTTTTGTACTATAGGAACAATAATTCACAGTTTGGGATGGATGTTTGCATAGTACTGTATTGTACATTGTTATTCACTTATTCAAGAGAATCTTTGTACTCCACCCAATTATAATATAATTAGAAGAAGTTTATTGGAGTCCAAAAAGGACATTTTCTTACTGTTAATTAGCGCAACACATTATAGTTTAAAATTTGTTGCAAAATGTCCTCTTGTACAACCAGAGGTATGGTTAAAAATGTTACAATTATATATATGGTAAAGGGACGAAATGACAGCACCTTTTTAGAGGATGTAACTTTGTTTTGCTGAAAGAGATGCTCGAGTTGCCTTGTTCAAGAAGACCTGGAATCTATGAAAAGAACTCTAGTCCACAGTGAGGTGCAGTCCATGTTAAGGTCAACAAAAACTCTTATCTATATGAACATAGCTTCTGTCATCCCCAGAAAAATAAAATAAAATAAAACTGCTTGAATTTTTACAGCATTTTGTCAATGCAGTGAAAATCCCGTTAGCATCAGTTAGCGCTTTGACTTATCTGAAGACTTTCTCTGTACTGTGCAGGAACAGCAGGGCTGCTGAGTGCAAAAAGCCTTTGAAGCAACACTTGAATTTAAAACAGGTTTTTTTTCCTTTCCTGCAAATCAAAAAGTCTGTTTGAAGCTGTGGAACGGGATGATGTAGAAAAAAATGATTTGCACTGAGAGGTTCAAGGTGCGGTCACCAGTTTTTCTGAAGTTTACTGTAACATTTCTCTGAACTTAGTAAACACAGAGAGAACAGATTATTCATCTTTGTTGGTTAAAAAGAATATTTATCAAATCTAACAAGTGTAACCTTAATTAAAAAGCACAAGAGTTATCTGTTGCCAAGTAGGATTAACAAAAATAAATGCAACATAAACTAGAAAAAGCTGTTTCGGAGAAACAGCAAGGTGGGAATTCTTTTTTTGCTGAAAGAAAAAAGAAAAATTAGCTAAAGAAACTGCGAGAAGGAAAAGAAGCATAAATTAGCTGAGGAACATATGAAAATGTGATAGGAAGTCATCAGAAGCTTCAAACTGCAGAAAACAATTGAATCATGTGAAGATTTTGTAGGGTAGAATCATTTGGCAGTAAAATGGCAGAAACAAACTCATCTTAAAAGCTGCACAGCCAAACCATACATGATATCAAAAAATGTGTTTAATGTGGGCGCTAGAAGGGTCTAAATGTAATGTCTCCCAAGTTTCTATTTGGCCACGGTGACGATGCAAAAATGCGTTTAATGTGGGCACTAGAAGGGTCTAAATGTAATGTCTCCCAGGTTTCTATTTGGCCACGGTGACGACGTAAAAATGTGTTTAATGTGGGCACTAGAAGGGTCTAAATGTAATGTCTCCCAGGTTTCTATTTGGCCACGGTGACGACGTAAAAATGTGTTTAATGTGGGCACTAGAAGGGTCTAAATGTAATGTCTCCCAGGTTTCTATTCGGCCACTGTGACGATGTAAAAATGTGTTTAATGTGGGCACTAGAAGGGTCTAAATGTAATGTCTCCCAAGTTTCTATTTAGCCACGGTGACGATGTAAAAATGTGTTTAATGTGGGCACTAGAAGGGTCTAAATGTAATGTCTCCCAAGTTTCTATTTGGCCGGGTGACGATGTAAAAATGTGTTTAATGTGGGCACTAGAAGGGTCTAAATGTAATGTCTCCCAGGTTTCTATTCGGCCACTGTGACGATGTAAAAATGTGTTTAATGTGGGCACTAGAAGGGTCTAAATGTAATGTCTCCCAAGTTTCTATTTAGCCACGGTGACGATGTAAAAATGTGTTTAATGTGGGCACTAGAAGGGTCTAAATGTAATGTCTCCCAAGTTTCTATTTAGCCACGGTGACGATGTAAAAATGTGTTTAATGTGGGCACTAGAAGGGTCTAAATGTAATGTCTCCCAGGTTTCTATTTGGCCGGGTGACGATGTAAAAATGTGTTTAATGTGGGCACTAGAAGGGTCTAAATGTAATGTCTCCCAGGTTTCTATTTGGCCGGGTGACGATGTAAAAATGTGTTTAATGTGGGCACTAGAAGGGTCTAAATGTAATGTCTCCCAGGTTTCTATTTGGCCACGGTGACGACGTAAAAATGTGTTTAATGTGGGCACTAGAAGGGTCTAAATGTAATGTCTCCCAGGTTTCTATTTGGCCACGGTGACGACGTAAAAATGTGTTTAATGTGGGCACTAGAAGGGTCTAAATGTAATGTCTCCCAGGTTTCTATTTGGCCACGGTGACGATGTAAAAATGTGTTTAATGTGGGCACTAGAAGGGTCTAAATGTAATGTCTCCCAGGTTTCTATTTGGCCACGGTGACGACGTAAAAATGTGTTTAATGTGGGCACTAGAAGGGTCTAAATGTAATGTCTCCCAAGTTTCTATTTAGCCACGGTGACGATGTAAAAATGTGTTTAATGTGGGCACTAGAAGGGTCTAAATGTAATGTCTCCCAGGTTTCTATTTGGCCGGGTGACGATGTAAAAATGTGTTTAATGTGGGCACTAGAAGGGTCTAAATGTAATGTCTCCCAGGTTTCTATTTGGCCACGGTGACGATGTAAAAATGTGTTTAATGTGGGCCCTAGAAGGGTCTAAATGTAATGTCTCCCAAGTTTCTATTTAGCCACGGTGACGATGTAAAAATGTGTTTAATGTGGGCACTAGAAGGGTCTAAATGTAATGTCTCCCAGGTTTCTATTTGGCCACGGTGACGATGTAAAAATGTGTTTAATGTGGGCACTAGAAGGGTCTAAATGTAATGTCTCCCAAGTTTCTATTTGGCCATGGTGACGATGTAAAAATGTGTTTAATGTGGGCACTAGAAGGGTCTAAATGTAATGTCTCCCAGGTTTCTATTTGGCCGGGTGACGATGTAAAAATGTGTTTAATGTGGGCACTAGAAGGGTCTAAATGTAATGTCTCCCAGGTTTCTATTTGGCCGGGTGACGATGTAAAAATGTGTTTAATGTGGGCACTAGAAGGGTCTAAATGTAATGTCTCCCAGGTTTCTATTTGGCCACGGTGACGACGTAAAAATGTGTTTAATGTGGGCACTAGAAGGGTCTAAATGTAATGTCTCCCAGGTTTCTATTTGGCCACGGTGACGACGTAAAAATGTGTTTAATGTGGGCACTAGAAGGGTCTAAATGTAATGTCTCCCAGGTTTCTATTTGGCCACGGTGACGATGTAAAAATGTGTTTAATGTGGGCACTAGAAGGGTCTAAATGTAATGTCTCCCAGGTTTCTATTTGGCCACGGTGACGACGTAAAAATGTGTTTAATGTGGGCACTAGAAGGGTCTAAATGTAATGTCTCCCAAGTTTCTATTTAGCCACGGTGACGATGTAAAAATGTGTTTAATGTGGGCACTAGAAGGGTCTAAATGTAATGTCTCCCAGGTTTCTATTTGGCCACGGTGACAATGTAAAAATTTGTTTTTTGTGAGTATGACGATTTTTCTCAGAATCAACGTTTTCCTATGCCCGAACAAGGGAGCTAAACAGCTAAACCATAAATGATAATGAAAAAAATCCTTCAACGTGAGTGCTAGAAGCATCTGGAGATGGTGTATACCAAGTTTCATGTTAGTACATCAAATGGTTAAGAAATGGCAGCGATATGAAAATATGTATCGTTTTGGATTTTGTCTGTGATTTTTGGAAAATCTCTCATTGGATTTCTATTGGGGAAGTGTGGACTTCTTCGTGGTCTGGGCCAAACTGTCGGAAAACTCTAAATGCTACACAAATGAGGGTTACATTTCCCGAATCCTGACAAAAATCCCTACGTTTTGATGTAAAATTCATTTCAGCTGAGTGAAAAATTAGGGAGTGAGAAGAATTTGTTTGGAAAAACCAGAACAGCTCAAAAGCTAGAGCACGCACTCTAGCAGTTGAAGAATTCCGTCCATAGACTTCCATTATAAATCTGAAATCGTTAAAATTTCTTTTGAAGTTTGAAGCTTCACTGAAGCAAAACTGTAAAAGTTAGCAAAAAGCTGAGTGAAACAGTAATAGCAGAAAGATACAGAAACATTTTAAAAGTTGAATGGTGTTTCTAGCTGAAAGTATGCTGAAGCAATTAAAGGTCAAAGATGATGAAGTTTTAGCTGAATTTTGCTGAAATCTGAGAAATGGGACGAAAAAAATCGCATAATATCGCGAAAACTACAAAAAATATCTTTACCAAAAGATATAGCATAATTTTCTTGAACAAGCTGAACGTTTTGATACCAAATTTGTTTAAATCAGTTGAAAACTGCGGGACTATTTAAAGTCCAAAAAATTAAAAGTCAAAAACAATGCATAAGCATTCCTACTTGATAAAAAAAGGACTGAATTAAAATACAGCATTTTGTTTTAGGTGAAAACATACCTGTTTTCACATTTCGACTTCCATAAAATGGGAACTTAACCTTGAAGAAGTGCTCCAAATATGTCTGATTGTTCTTAATTCATTCAAACAATGAATTAGGAACAATATTGGAGTAGCTGCGTCAAGGCACCATCAGCAGATCACCAGCAAATGTGCACCCGATAAAAAGAGTAGGTTCATCAGGTATTTTGGATTATTTGGATGCACATTAACAAAGTTTCAAGAGAGATTATAAGCAGATCAGAATTTAAAACCCCGGAAATAAAGGCCAGGAGGTCAGTTATTGAAAAGGGTTATTTATTTGAACCCTAACATGCTGCTCATCAGCATGTGGTGGGAGAAGTTCATCTTTTCAATTGTTTGAGATCAAAAAAGGAGAGAGAGGCTGTTCAGTGGTTCTCCATGTGTTTGAGGGAGGCAGTGGGCTGCAGGGATGCAGGACTAATTCCCACTAGAGCTAGGTGCTTTACAAACAGATAAAGAATTGCTTAATATTGCTACAATACAGAAAGATAAAAACATACAGAAAGACGAGTTCATTTAGTCCTTTATTGTTATTGTAGAACAGACATTCTTTTGCCTATTGTGAGAATGTTTGGCCTAAAGAGTCTCTTCCACCTTTCAGTGAACATTGTCTAGAAAATGTAAAAAATAAATTATAATAATAGTGTTGCACAAATCCAGGCGAAATGTTGCATGTGTCGGTTGTAGCTTATAATATCCTGAGAGTCATTACCATTACTGAGATCAAATGTCAGCGATGTAACAGGAGTGACCCTCCTCTGACGTTCCACCCCTTAAAACAAGTGTATTTAAGGTTCCTATTCAAGTTCCTTTTGCTAGTGGCCTACAGCCGCGTAAGGCTAGACCCACTAGTTCTAAACTGAAAATTAAAAGTAGCAATCAAATCCCTCCGGAGAAGTCTGTGCTTACTGGACCGAGTCAGACTGCATTTCCTGTGATTCAGAAGTAGCTGATCGTAGTGATCGTCTTTTCCTGTGACTCAAACCAAGTTGAATACGGTGTTTTCATGAACCCATGTGCTGCAGTGGAAATAGAGCTAATCCAGCTCTGGTCGACCTATAACTAACTGCTGACCAAACAGCCCGACCCAATTACAGAGGAGCCGTTAGAAGTTGCGGACCTGTGCCATACTGGTCTGTCTGGCCGCCGCTCCCTTAGGGTTAGGGTTATAGAGTAGCTAAAGCGACTCGTCCCATTTAAGGCTACAGTTAGTTACCTCTTGTTATTGCATCTGATTGATCGAAATCTCTTTGAGAGCTGCTGTTGGACGAACGGACTGGATCAGGACTGGACAGAGACAAGTCCCTTCCTTTCCACCGGACCAAAACAGTAACCTCCATCTAATTCTTAATCAGTGCTCTGCTTGGGTGAACAAGGTAAAATAGATAGTTTATGTTTTATCTAAACGAATCATTCTGATTCAGCTGTTGATGGTTTCAGTAGTTCTGAGTTGAATGCTAACACTCACTGAGCCAACCAAACAACCAACATGGTCTCACCATCTGTCTCTGCAGAGACTGCTACAGTGGACTGGCTAGCATTGTTAGCTTCCAGCTAGCTTATGCCCTGCCACATTGTGTAAACCATGTTGTGAGCTCTAACTTTCCTTTGTTTCAGCTGGACCTCCCCGGACCAGACCTCCTGAGGCCAGCTAAGCTAACCCATTCTCTTTTAGCTTAGTCACAGTTTAGTGCATTCCTCAGTCATTATTCATTCATCATAAAACCAAAGGACTTGCACTTTTTTGCATTAAGCTTTAAAATTCAAACATTCCTCAGAGACTCTTGGACGGACTTTTAAACCCCTCTTCCTCTTTTATTTAAATGTAAATCCATTTACTGTCCCACAATAGAAAAATTCATCCCCTTGGGGAGCAGTGGGCTGCCATTGTGCAGCGTCCAGGGAGCAGTCTGGTGTTAAGGGTCTTGCTCAGGTACCCAGAGTGGCAGTCTGTGGGAGTGTGTGGCTTGAACCACTATGCCACCGCTCCCCTATTCGTTTATCTGTGCTTGTTTTCAGTAGTTTTAGATATATAGGTAGTTATTAGATATAATAATACTGTGTGATTGTAGCTGTTAGACTTAGACTAAACTGTATTTATCCCTTGGGGTTACTCCTTCAGGGAAATTCTGATTCCAGTAGCTTATATAGAGCGAAGAGAGTTCAAGCAAGACGTCATTAAAGATAAAAAATGTGACAGACAAAATAAAAAGAGTGTATAGTACAAAAAGGCATAAAAATGTCCTGGAATATGTTTCCCTTAGATATAAAACTATCTGCATAGTAGAAAGCTAAGGAAAGACTACACAGTAGTTGACTAATAAAGCTACCATTGTATTTTTAACTCTTGGTCTTTTTTGTTTATTTTAAGCAGTGAGCAATTTATCACTCAGGCTGGATTCACTCTTCTTTCAGTAGCATCCGAGTGAACAGAGACACATTTACTTACCTCCCTCCCCCTTAATGCTAACACCTTTTAAAAGCCTAACCAGGGACGAAGGCTGCGAATTAGCCCATGGCTACAAGCCTTATGTACTTGGACGTCGGCCACCTGTTTGGTTGCAATGTTTAATTGTACTGTCCCTGTCAAATAAACAAATAAATAAAAGATAAATAAAAATTTGGTTGGTGGTTAATAACTCTGCTGATAGCTATAGACTAAATTACTGAATTGCTGAACGATAACTGAATGTTAAACAGACGGATTCACGAGTCCGAGCTTTTATGTAAGGTACTAAGAACCCTGGTCAGTAAGCAATCAACTAATAATTAACCAGCTTTACCCTTGATTTGAATGGCCTATTAATTAGCTATATCTATCAATAGGTCTTCTAGTTATTTAATATAAACTTTCAAAACACCAAAACATTCTCACTATTCTGACCTCAATCATCTTGAGCCCAATCTTCAGTTTCTTCTTCTTTGTTGGTTTTTATTTACACCCTTTGAAAATAGAGGCAAATGGCAAAAATATGCACAGAAAATTTATTTTGGGTTAAAGTTTGAAAATTGTCCTACATCCTCCGCTGATGTTTTGAACCCTGGAGTGAAAAAAAAAAAAACAGGTCAGTGAACTAATTCAGCCTCACCATATTGAGCCACAGTCACGCACACACAAGGCAAGATGGGACCCAGAAAACGAAGCTGGGCACGAGATGGTGAAATGAAGGTGACTTAAAGTGAATGCTTGTAAATGCATGTGCGTGAAACAGCAAAGATGCAAAAAGCTTAAATGGATGTGCAGGAATACACACCGCATGATGTGTGTGTATGTGAACAAGTCTCTTGGATAAGGTGCAGGGCTTTGGCTGAGAACCTGACATCATTGGTGTGTGTAGGAGAGACCAGAGGGTTGCGTGACATGGTGAAAAATGGAGCAGGCCAAGAAGCAATGAAAGACAGAGAGAGAGAAAGAGAGATGAGATGCTGGTGGGGAGGCTGACTGAACTGCTGGTCTACTTGAGTTTACATCAAAACACTGACACTGTGTGGGTGTAGCTGTGCAAATAATGTGTGCAGGTGGTAACTGAACGTGTGTGTACCTCAGGACTTAAGTGCCCCATACAGTGAGAGCAAGTGAGGACACACTGATATGAGGCACACATACTTAGAGTCGTCACAACAGCTCAGCTTTGGTCGCTCACTCAAGCTTGACACACACAGACTCATTCTGCCATCGTAGTGAGGACCATGTGTTTACTCCTATTGACTTCCAGTCATTCTCCACCCGTTCTATAGCCTGACGTAGTCCGACTCAATTCTAATCAGAATGAGTCTGATGCTGCTCCATAGAGCTGTGATTATGGGGCGTGTTTTGAACGAACCAGGAAAAAAAATGCCTCTGCACTCAATTGGATAGACCTACAACCAATAAGAGCAACGGAGTGCGTGACGTATGTTAAGCGAGGCATAGTTGTTGTCAACAAAAATCAAAGTGTGCAGTTGCACGCCTAGAATAAGAAGATGAGCGTGAATGATTTTTGCCAGTGTTGCAAAAAGAACCTGAGGATACAAGAAGTCATTCAACACACGAACCTCATTTTTAAGAAAAACAGTAAAGGCAAATGCACATACGATCAAGTTCTCCGTTTAGGATTACAACTCTACAAAACGTCAAATAAATCGCATCGCATTTGTCGGTACTGTCAGAACGTTATAACACGGTTAGAACGCGACATGCTTGTGTTAATAAAATGGGCAAATGACGAAGGAGACCAGCCGGAAGAACCGTCTTCATGCCTTGATCGCGTTTCTCTGTTCCCCTTTTAAAATTAATTTGCTGTCGATATCTTCTAGAACAGACCTAATAGCAGAATCTACTCACCTCAACTCTCCGGCGGCAGCCATTGTTGTTGTCACTTAAGCGCGCTTTGGTCACGTGGTTGATTACGTTACTGTTGATCATCTGTCCATCATCGTATAAAGCCCGCCCTGACAATTTGATTGGCCCGCCAGATTTTGTGCTAGCATACTCGCGCTACTACTGAGCAATGCCAGACCGAACTTCCCGACCTCAAACGTTGTGGGCGGGACTAAGTTCGGAATGGCACCCAGGCTACCCGTTCTATGCCGTAGCCCTAAAACTAACCCTAACCAACTGACACTTTAGCCCTAAACTTAACAATTAGCAAAATAGCATGTGAGGACTGACAAAATGTCCTCACTTTGCAACAACTGGTCCTCAGTTTGATGGTGAAATTGGAAAAATTCTCCTGGTATCGGTCCCCACAACATGCTATTTTCCCTGAAAATGGGCCCTTATAATAAATGGAGAGTCTACCATAGATTTCAGTTACATTTGTGGAATTAAAATAATTTCAAAGTTTCACTGGAAACTGTTCTCTTAAATGTAATTAATTTTATATATCTTTTGCCAATTTGCCTTAAACAAGAATAAATAACTGAACACTTTTCAGATATGAGAAAAAATGTCAGAAAGATAAACATGCTCAGTTCAAATTGTATTCAAATCTATCATGGAATCTTTTCTTTATCAATACCACCCCCTGGTGGACATGCTTGGTTTAAAAAATGTATTCCTTTATACTTCTGTGAATTAGACTTGGACAACTATTGTCATTTTTTATATACAGAATGTATACAGAACGAAATTTAATTTGTACGGCTTTCAGACTGTTACCAACAAATAGTTATTTAATTATATATACGATGCAATAAAAATCTACAGAACCATAATTCCTAAAAGCAATGGGTTAAATTGGTACAATTTGTAAAAAAAAAAATTGCTCTTTAAATGTACAGAAATATGCATAATATAAATAAATAATAACTTCTTGATAAGAAAGAAAAACTCTGAATTCATATAATTGTGCTAAAATAATTTAAAATCAATTCAGTTTATTTCTATAGCTCCAATTCACATCATGTCATCTCAGGTCTCTTTCCAGTTCACCAGATCATCCAGTCAGATTGATTCAAAGTTTTCTATCTAAGGAAAACCAGCTGATTGCATCGACTCATTGACTCTTCAGCAATCCCTCACACTAAGCATGCTTGTAGCGACAGTGGAGAGGAAAAACTCCCTTTGAACAGGAAGAAACCTCCAGCAGAACCAGGCTCAGTGTGAGCGGCCATCTGCTGAGGCCCACTGGGGTTCAAGGAGACAGAAGCAGACATAGAAAAAGAAGCATAGATACAAAAGGCAACTGTCAACCAGCTCCACAGGCGGCCCCGTCCAGGAAACACACAGCCAGGCAGACGAGCTCCGAGCCAGCTCCCATGTCAGAGGATGAAGAGAGCACATCCAGTTAGTCACAGTCAGAGAAACAGGACTACACCGGTGCACTGGTGGAGCTCGGGGTCTGGGGGTGGATGCCCGGAGGGCTGCTGGCTCATTCCCGGCGGCCTCTCCGCTGGCCCCGGCTGACCGGGGCTTTGCTGGGGCTCCTGTCTGGGGGTCGGGCGCCCTTGGGGCCTCGGATACTTGGGGCCCGGGACTGGATCCACTTCGGGGTGGGGCTGGGTGTTGTTGTGGGATTTTCGGTGTCGGTGACTTCGCTACGATGGTTCCTGGGCAGTGCTTTTTCCTATGCCGGTTCTGTGGTATCGGTTCGGGGGGGAGGGGAGCTGCACAGCATGGTGAGGTGCGAGTCTTGGGTCTTGTTTTGGTTTTTGCTCGCATTTCTCCTCTTGCATATTTATTTTAATTGTAATTATTAATTAATTAATTAATTTACTTATTTATTTATTTCTTTTTTCTTTTTTTTCTTTTTCTTCCTCAGTGGGGGGGAGCGGTTGCGAGCGGGTTGGTGTCAGCTGTCCACTGTCGCATTGTGGGGGTTCCTTTTTTTTGTTTGTTTGGGGGCGATTGGCATGTCTGTTTTCTCGGGGGACGGGCGGGCCTGCTGGGTGGGGGTCCTGCTGGCGGTGGTGTTGGGGGGCCGGTGTGGACGGGCTGGCTGCGCTGATTGGGTATTCGGGTGGGTTTTCCCTCTTGGAGGCATGGTGGAGCTGCTTTGTTCCCGCTGATCGCGGCGGGTGTGGCTGCGGGGCGGGTGGGGGTTGGAGTGGCTCTGGCCGGCGCGCGTCGGGGGGCCGGGGAGGCGGAGCTGTGCTGCTTTGGCTTCGTCCGGTGGGGGAGCGGCGTGTTTCGCTCCGCTCTGGCTTTGTGCTGCCCCTCGGGCTGCTGGGGGGGTGGTTGCGCCGACTGCGGTCTGCTCTTCTTGCGGTTTTGCGCCGGGCGGCTTTTCTGCTCTTGCGTTGATTCTGTGCGCGGTGTGTTGCATTGCACGCTGTTGGCATCAGTCTTGGTGGGATGGGGCTGCGCTTTTGGCCAGGGGGGCGTTTTGGGGGGGTCCCGCGGCGCACGCGGCCGGTTCGCGGCGGATGCGCATGGGCCCCGGCCACCTGTGTGTTTTTCCTGGGTGGTGCGGTCGCGGTGGGTGTTGCGGCCGGTCGCCGGGGCTTGGTGCCGGGGGGCGGGGCGTGTTTCGGTGCTCTGTGGGGCTGGGGCATTTCGGTCGGTGCCGTGGGGGGGCCGGTGTTCGGTGCCCGGCCCTACTTCAGGGTGGCCGGCTGCCAGCGGAGAGCCCGCGGACTTGTCCCCGCGGCTCCCCGGGGCGCCGGCATGGCGGTGGCTGGGGGGCTTCTTCGTGGCTGTCTCTTCTCCTCCCTTGGTCGAGGTCTGATTTCCAGGGCTGGCCCCTCCTTGGTGCCTTCGCTCTTGGGGTCCCTTTGGGCGCCTGGGGCTTCGGTTCTCCCGGCGCTGGACTCAGTGCTCTGGGGGGGGCGCCTCTCCGGCTCTCCACAACCACTATTGAGCATTTTTTCTATGGTTAAAACTTTACATGCACAAGTTCACCCTCACAATCTACTACAGGTGCTAGGCTTCAGGTACTCAGAGATTCACTTCCACCCCACATTCATATCTTCAGGTAACACAGAGTACATGTCAGACTTAATAATATTACTTTAGCGATAGTTTCAAGGTGTTGCTTTATTGTATATCTCGTACCGTGTCTTTTGGTTGTGCTCTTCTTTTTTCATCTCGTTACAGGTGATGTAGCAGACTGAAAATGTTTTGTCATTGTCTCCTTTCTATCTCCTCTTTCTTTCATCTTTTGTCCTTTTTTTTCTTCTGTTTTTTCTGCTCTACTTACATTGCAGTGTCCATAGAAACTGTAAAACTCCCGGCATAATTATAATAAAGCAATTTATATGCATGAAACAAGTGGAGCAGTATAGCAATTACCGTACTGCTCAACTTGTGAAAGTAAAATCTGTTGGGCTCCTTTTGGCATCAACCTTGCCAGACAGGACACTGTAAAAAAAAAAAAAAAAAAAACATTTTAGAGACCATTAGCGACAAAAAAATTATTTTTGTCCTGCCCTCACTCTTAGCTTAGCAGGTAGATAACCATCATTTCCAATAACCACAGCCTTTTCTTAGCCTTTTCTTTGGATTTATTGGCTGGTATGGATGGATGAATGAATGGTAAAACTGCAACAAAGAAATAATGTGCATAAGTCTTTGTGTAAACAGGCACAATTCTCCTAAATAATAAACTCAACATATTCCCTGAATATGCACAGAAACACATAATGACAGAAACAACATGTTAACAGCTAGTTAGCGCATATGCTAGCGGCTAGTTAGTGTGTATGCTAACGGCTAGTTAGCGCGTATGCTAGCGTCTTTTTAAACTTCTCTTCTCAGTGACCTTTCTTGCAATCAGTCTCCGCCAGTCACGTGGCATTTATAGCTAAGACGCCATTTTAGGTTGAAAAGGCGTAGTGTACCGCGCCCGAGGTAAACAATTGACGTACCCTGGCGGAGACGGATAAACCTCCAAACACAACATGAAAGATAGTACTATATGTACATAAGCGAAATACACCCTTCACATCAAATTACATGCTGTACTGGCCAAAAACGTGTTAAACAGGAAGACACCAACTGCTCAACTTCCGGTGCTTTCAAAATAAGACTATATCAAATATTATACATAAGAAAGCTTATAGTATATAACTTAGAAACAATACGCAAATATGAGCAATGGCTTCCTAAGGAGCCAGAACATTTTATTTAAATTTTTTGACACAATTTAAGACCCCCTTTAAATTTTGCTTTTGAGGCTTTCAGGGGATCCCATGAGTTAATCGGTGGGGGTCGAGCCCTCCCGGACCCCCCCGTATTTCGGCAAATGGTCACTGTATATGAAAAGAGATGCATTTCCATTATTTATTTTGTTATTCTCACTAGTATGTTTGAATAGAATCCAGACTGTGATGTTGGTAGTCTAAGCCTGAGCTTTCTGCACAGCACTAACTTCAAACTACTCCCTCAGTCTCCTCACGTATCGGACAAAGGTCTGCTTTCTCCAGCTCTTCCTATGTTCAAGTGTATTTATTTAACCAATTATATATGGAGTGAATCAAGGTCAGCAAACAATGGCAGGCCTATTAAGATTCATTGTAATGCAAATATTCTACCAGCAAGTGCACTACACTGACAGCTTCTGATATGCCTGCCAACATGCAAACATCCTCAGCTACACAACGGCTGGCTCTTTGAATAGTGCAGAGTAAACAAATGAACTTAAAGTAATGGAACCCACTCAGCATATTCTTCTTCCTGCCTTGAGTTCATAAAGGAAGTGTTGATTATTGGACCTGTGCTATATTAGTTTGAATGGATGATGGGACACAGGTAACAGTCAAACCACAGAGAAAATACTTTTGCAGAACAAAAATAAAAACTTTGTAATAGCAATATATTTACTTTGATAATTTAGTGTTCTATAAAAGAAGAATTTATTCTCTCTTAACCTTCAATCCACCTCTTCAACATCACATGTGAGTCTAGTAGAGTAGCCCTGGACTGGCAGACCGGGGACCAGACCAGAACGGTGGTAAAATGAGTTTCAGATTCCATATTAAAATTGCGGGATGGTAATCTGACTCTTAGAGTTACGGTTTACAAGTTAGAAATCCATTTGGTTGAAATTACTCCATAACAGATAGTTGTGAGATGATGGCGGTCAAGCAAAATGAAGGGGTATGTCAGGTAACAGAGTGGAGGGTGTATTTACACCTCAGCCACAACCGAGCTGGTTTAGGCTTAACCCGGCATCCTCTTTCTCCCTCTTTTAATAAGAGAGAAAGGAAGGCAGAGGTAAACTCAGACTATCTGAACTATATAAAGGGTGGGGTCGGGGCCCTCAGAGGCCTTAGGGTTAGGTATTGAAGCCACTGAGATTAGCGTCAGTCTGGATGAGCTGATCAGGAAGGCCAGCTGTGATTGGATGCCCTCTGGACTCAGTGCAGGAGGTGGGAAACAGACGGATCCTAACTAAATGAACATATCTGCTGGTTCAGCTGGTGCTGAACTGGACAGCTCCTTCAGTGACAGACTGCTGCACCTTAAATGCCCCAGGGAGCGTTATCACAGATCCTTCCTCCCAGCAGCTGGAAGACTCTAGAACCACCACTGTTCCAAACAACCTCAACCAGTTTCTACCTTAGTCAGTTAAATAACCTGCTGCTGTCATTCTGCACATCTCTGATGTTGCTGATAGTTTCAAATATCCATTACTGGAAAAATGTCCACAGCTGTTATAGATTTTTTTTAATCTTCAGATACAGAGCATTTATATTGTAAAAACACTTTATATTACAGTACTGATTTGTTTATTTTCTTAACTCTATTACGTATTCTGTTACTTCTATACACTTTGGTAAATGTCCTGTACTTATATAACGCCTTTATTCAAATCAAGAGACTTGACCAAAGCGCTTTACACTACATTCATTCACCCATTCATGCTCACACTCACGGTGGCAAGCTACATTGTAGCCACAGCTGCCCTGGGGCTCACTGACAGAAGCGGGGCTGCCGTACACTGGCGCCACCGGGCCCTCTGACCACCATCAGTAGACAATGCAGGTGAAGTGTCTTGCCCAAGGACACAACGACACTGAAAGTCGGAGTCGGGGCTTGAACCGTCAACCCTTCGATTTCAGGGTAAACTCCTACACCCGACGCCACTGTCGGGTGGCGTCGGGTGGCGTCGGCTAACCCTAACCCATTGAGAGTCAATAAGGGCAAGGCAGTGTCTTGCCCTCGACCAAAATGAAATAAATTAGAAAATATTCCCAAAGGAGTAACTCGTGATAATCTAATAAAAATAAAAATAACTCCAATTGGGGGAAAAGTTAAAACAATTAAATGTGGTCTGTTTAACATAAGATCTCTTTCCTCTAAAAGTCTGCTAGTTAATGACTTGATTTGTGATAATCACATTGATTTATGTAGCCTGACAGAAACCTGGCTGCAGCAAGAGGATTATGTGAGCATAAATGAGGCAACTCCTTCAAGCTATTTAAATTTTCACATCCCCAGAAGTTCTGGGCGAGGAGGAGGAGTAGCAACAATCTTCCAGTCTGACTTACTGATTACTGATAATAACAGTATTTCCTCACAACCCTGTCCTCTCTGACCACTTTTTAATAACCTTCAGGATTACTTTAACAGAGTTCTCATCCCCCCTTTAGTAGATCTTTATCAGATAGTGCAGATATACATTTTAAAGAATCTGCTTCACTTTCTCTCTCCTAAGTGTTGCAGCAGGTTGCAAACATGGGCTCATATACTGGACATGTAGATTAAAAGACGGATAAAGAATTTTGTAAGCAGATCATTGACAGATGGTTAATATGCAGGGATTGCCAGCAAACATAATACTTCTGCAGATAATGCATCACAAAGAAAGTATGTTTTAGCAAGAAGTAAAACTTTTCTTTCATCACCTCACAAAAGTTGATGTCATGCTACCTGAACTTTAGGCTTTGCTGGTTGGCCATTTGATCTCCGTCAGATCGGGAAAATATGGCCACATTGTTTTCATCTGTCAATTAGTTTCGGGTCAATTTAACGGTTTTTCTTGAGTTCAAATTCAAATTTTTATAGAAAACAGTAGTTTTAACTTAACTAAAAACATGAATCAGTGCCCCCCTGCTGTAACAACCCCCCCATCCAGGGAAATGTTACCTCTATGACATCACTTTGCTTTGAAATGTTTTGCCTTCTAACTTTGATCGATTTATAAGCAATAACTTATGTTGCAATGTACTGATGTTGCTAACGCAAGTAAGCTAACCATATTGTTAGCATAACTTAGGTCAGGGAATTAATCAAGTGATTGGTTTGAATATAGAAATATACCAGGAGCGGTTCTGGGCGGGGCTTGTTGCCAGGGGCAGCTGACAGCAACACATCAAACCAGATCATATCCGGGTCAATCAACTTGCTTGATATCATAAAAATAAAATCAAAAAAGGATAATGAGCGTTATTCATTTTTTCCATGTTCGATTTTATGCACAAAATCGAAAAACGGATGACGGATCATTATTTGTTTTTCCTTTTTTGTTTTGAAAACAAATATTGAGAAAACTAGTGAATTTTTGCATTTTAAATTTTTGGTTTTAATTTGAAAAATGAAAGAAAGAATGATACATGGATTCACCAGGGAGGAGTTTGGGGAGATGGTGGACGCTGTTTAGCCGCAGGTGTCTGAAACCGAGGTTTTACCATCTACTGTTGTCATGTTGGGTTCAAGGCATCTAACCCACGTGCAGTAATCACTCTTGGAAACAGGGAAAAAGGTTAAATGATTTATTTACAATGTTCACAAGTAAAAGGTGCTCAGGTTCTTGGTTCTTCGGACTGGTCATGGGAGGAAAACCACTGAGGAGGACAGAGCAGTTAGAGTTGATCCAGGAAACTTGCAGTTTACAGATGACGGGGTTAAATACCTGCTCTGAGTGTTATCTGATCAGCAGGGGGGGAACCCTGAGGGTCCAGAGGCTAGTCGGCAGGCTGAGGCAGAGACTGAACTGAGTGCAGGCAGGCAGATTCCAGACAGAGATATTTTCTCCAGGGTTACAGGTTTCCAGAAAAGTCAGGATCTGTGAAGCAGAGAGATACAGGGTCAGACAGGTTCACAAAATCAGGGTTTCAGATCAGGCAGGCTGGCTCAGGTTTTGCTAACCATTACTGGCAAACACTCTGGCAGGGAAGTGTCAGCCTCCTCCTCCTTAAATAGGATTTCTGATGAGCAGACAGGTAACAGGTGTGTAGAAGTGAGCTCATGCCCTCAGGAGGAAGATTTCAGGCGCCCTCTGGTGGAGAAAGTGTACAAGCCTCCAGATCCCAACAACTTACTACATACTAGTCTAGAATTGGGGGCTGTTGCAGGTTCAACATTTTTGTGTATCTAAGTTGGTTTTGGGGATTTTGAGATTCTTTTTAAAAATGGGTAAAAATCTGATTAAAATTCATGTAAATCTTTGTCACATATTTATATGGTTCCTTGTTATCTTTACACTTTAAAAGAGAATAAAAAATATCTTAACTTAATGGTATAGAATAAGTATTACTTTGAGTATAACTATATAAAATAGCCTTTGACAGAGAACTAGAGCGTTAGCAGGTCCATGTTGTGCGTATCTGGTGTTTATCAATGTAAGCATCATTACATTTGGGGAAGTTACCATGCAGAAGCAGCCAAGCTGAAAAGAGAATATATTCATCAGCAACCCCTCCATAATTAATAAGTGCAGAGTTAAAAGTGAATATGTATCAGAGAAGCATGGGCTGCTGACTAATGGTCTCACTGGGACTATCAATAGTGTAATATATTTTTAGCTGAAATACAAACAAAAAATTCCAACTCTGATCTGCAGTTTCTACCATTACAAGCCTGTTAATATTGTGCATTAAGTTTTGTGCCTGGGCTGGAGGAGTTGCTGCTCATTAACAGTTGGGCTTTTTCCTCAAACTAAGGATTTGGATTTGTAAGAGCTTTTAAAAAGTTAAGGTTGGCTTTCTATGTCACAGTCTTGGTTTTGTTATGTTTTTCAGTTTTACTTTGCTCCTTGTTTTAGTGTTTAATTATTATTTTGTTGTTTTCTTGTTAGTTCCTGTCTTCCAGGTTTTCCATTTGTTGTCCTCTGCTGCCCCCTTGTGTCCTCTTTCCCTTGCTCTGTTTTCTGCTCTGTCCTCACCTGTTTCCAATCCCCTCGTTAGCCCTCTCTTTGTCTCTGTCCCCTTTAAAAGCCCTCCCTCTTCAGTTCCTGTTTGCTGGATCCTCGTCTAACGTCTGTCTGCTTACCTCGTCTCTCCCTGGCTCCTAGTGTTTCGTTTCCCCTGATGTCTCCGTGGTTCTGGTTTGTTTGTTATTTTTGTTGGATTTTTGATTCCTGCCACTGTCCCCGTGAACCTCATGAAAACCCACCTAAATTCACCTCTGCCTACTTGCCTCTGCTTTTGGGTCCTCAATACAACACCAAATCGTGACATTCTAAATGCAAAATCCACTCTACATAAGTGGTTAATCTGTGTTTTTGTCTGCCCTGTTATTGTCTTCCTCCCTTTGCAGCCTGTGAAGTGGGTTTCTATAAGCCAGTGGCAGGTGATGGGCCATGTGGTAAATGTCCTCAGCACAGCCACTCAGAGACCAGAGCTGCAGTCTCCTGCCCATGTGACTCCAACTACTATAGGGTGGCAGATGACCCATCAGCTGCTCCATGCTCCCGTAAGCACAGACACAACATAACCAACAGTACCTGTAGATGGATAGACACTCACCAAACACATGCTGGTGCTGTAAATGGGCAATGTCTACAGTGCTGTGAAAAGTAAATGCCCCTTTCAAGTTTCTTCTGTTAGTGCTCCCAAATGTTGAGTTTATTTTTATTTTATGTTCAGTTTAACATTAGCTAAATTAATATCTAAGTAATTATAAACTACTTAGTAAATTAAAGAGGGAAGAGTACATGAAAAGTGTTTTGAAGTGTTGGCCTAGTGGTTAGAGCAGTATGCTTGTGCTCTGAGAAGGTTGCAAGCACTGATACGCAAATCAGGCAGCACACTATTTTGGAACCAAGCCCCCCCACCCCAAGCATGGACCCAAGGGAAGCCCACTGCACAGACCCCAGGCCCCCAAACCCATTCCAGATCCACCCCGACGGGACAGAAGCACCAGACCAGTAACCATGTCCGCTACAGCAGATTCCCGAAAGGCTTTGGACCCAGCGACCAGAAGTTCAACCCTGGGGCACCAAATAACCCCAATAGCAGAAGCAATCCCGCCTATATCTGACCCCTAACCCCCCAGCCACCCCCTTTCGAAGCCTTCAGACCCCAGAGGCTCTAAATCTGCCACAGTAGCCTACCAGACCGAGCTATAGCCCACATCTCCTACTAGGAAAGGTAGCCTATTAAATGTGTCCAGAGAGAGTACCCAGTATTGGGAAAACAAAGACTTAGGTTAGACTCTGCTAAACTAAGCATGGCTAGAGTGCCCAGTATTGGCAAAACAAAAACTCAGGTTAGACTCTGCTAAACTAAGCATGGCTAGAGTGCCCAGTATTGGCAAAACAAAAACTCAGGTTAGACTCTGCTAAACTAAGCATGGCTAGAGTGCCCAGTATTGGCAAAACAAAAACTCAGGTTAGACTCTGCTAAACTAAGCATGGCTAGAGTACCCTGTTTTGGCAAAACAAAGACTTAGGTTAGACTCTGCTAATCTGAGCATGGCTAGAGTACCCTGTTTTGGCAAAACAAAGACTTAAGTTAGACTCTGCTAATCTAAGCATGGCTAGAGTACCCTGTTTTGGCAAAACAAAGACTTAAGTTAGACTCTGCTAATCTGAGCATGGCTAGAGTACCCTGTTTTGGCAAAACAAAGACTTAAGTTAGACTCTGCTAAACTAAGCATGGCTAGAGTACCCTGTTTTGGCAAAACAAAGACTTAAGTTAGACTCTGCTAATCTAAGCATGGCTAGAGTACCCTGTTTTGGCAAAACAAAGACTTAAGTTAGACTCTGCTAATCTAAGCATGGCTAGAGTACCCTGTTTTTGCAAAACAAAGACTTAGGTTAGACTCTGCTAAACTAAGCATGGCTAGAGTACCCTGTTTTGGCAAAACAAAGACTTAAGTTAGACTCTGCTAATCTGAACATGGCTAGAGTACCCTGTTTTGGCAAAACAAAGGCTTAAGTTAGACTCTGCTAAACTAAGCATGGCTAGAGTACCCTGTTTTGGCAAAACAAAGACTTAAGTTAGACTCTGCTAATCTAAGCATGGCTAGAGTACCCTGTTTTGGCAAAACAAAGACTTAAGTTACACTCTGCTAATCTGAGCATGGCTAGAGTACCCTGTTTTGGCAAAACAAAGACTTAAGTTAGACTCTGCTAAACTAAGCATGGCTAGAGTACCCTGTTTTGGCAAAACAAAGACTTAAGTTAGACTCTGCTAATCTAAGCATGGCTAGAGTACCCTGTTTTGGCAAAACAAAGACTTAAGTTAGACTCTGCTAATCTGAGCATGGCTAGAGTACCCTGTTTTGGCAAAACAAAGACTTAAGTTAGACTCTGCTAATCTAAGCATGGCTAGAGTACCCTGTTTTGGCAAAACAAAGACTTAAGTTAGACTCTGCTAATCTAAGCATGGCTAGAGTACCCTGTTTTGGCAAAACAAAGACTTAGGTTAGACTCTGCTAAACTAAGCATGGCTAGAGTACCCTGTTTTGGCAAAACAAAAACTCAGGTTAGACTCTGCTAAACTAAGCATGGCTAGAGTACCCTGTTTTGGCAAAACAAAGACTTAGGTTAGACTCTGCTAATCTGAGCATGGCTAGAGTACCCTGTTTTGGCAAAACAAAGACTTAAGTTAGACTCTGCTAATCTAAGCATGGCTAGAGTACCCTGTTTTGGCAAAACAAAGACTTAAGTTAGACTCTGCTAATCTGAACATGGCTAGAGTACCCTGTTTTGGCAAAACAAAGGCTTAAGTTAGACTCTGCTAAACTAAGCATGGCTAGAGTACCCTGTTTTGGCAAAACAAAGACTTAAGTTAGACTCTGCTAATCTAAGCATGGCTAGAGTACCCTGTTTTGGCAAAACAAAGACTTAAGTTAGACTCTGCTAATCTGAGCATGGCTAGAGTACCCTGTTTTGGCAAAACAAAGACTTAAGTTAGACTCTGCTAAACTAAGCATGGCTAGAGTACCCTGTTTTGGCAAAACAAAGACTTAAGTTAGACTCTGCTAAACTAAGCATGGCTAGAGTACCCTGTTTTGGCAAAACAAAGACTTAAGTTAGACTCTGCTAATCTAAGCATGGCTAGAGTACCCTGTTTTGGCAAAACAAAGACTTAAGTTAGACTCTGCTAATCTAAGCATGGCTAGAGTACCCTGCTTTGGCAAAACAAAGACTTAAGTTAGACTCTGCTAATCTGAACATGGCTAGAGTACCCTGTTTTGGCAAAACAAAGGCTTAAGTTAGACTCTGCTAAACTAAGCATGGCTAGAGTACCCTGTTTTGGCAAAACAAAGACTTAAGTTAGACTCTGCTAATCTAAGCATGGCTAGAGTATCCTGTTTTGGCAAAACAAAGACTTAAGTTAGACTCTGCTAATCTGAGCATGGCTAGAGTACCCTGTTTTGGCAAAACAAAGACTTAAGTTAGACTCTGCTAAACTAAGCATGGCTAGAGTACCCTGTTTTTGTCATGATCTCGGCGCTGATGGTTTGGTTTTTTCCTTTGCTCCTTGCTTTCCTGTCTAATTGGTTCTGCGGCAGATTATTGCCGATCATTTCCACCTGGTTACTCTACTATTTAAGTTGTGTGTTTGCCTCCCATCAGCGCCGGGTTATTCTCGTGTTTTTGAGATACGTTCCCCAGCAATCTGTAGTCTGCCTGTTTCCCTGATAGTGACCAGTTTCTGCCCTGAGGATTTCGAGTTTTTTGCCTTGCCCCTGTCTGCTCTGTTTGTCCTGTCTGATCCTGGATTCTACCGGCTTCTGAACCTGGAACTGTCGTCTGACTTCGGCCTTGGATTTCCCCTCTGGACTCTGTTGCTGCTCGGCGTCTGCTGCGCGCTCTCTAGGAACTCTGGGGGCGTCTCCCGCCGCACCTGCGGTCAAACCTCAGCAAACGGACTGAACTTTGAATCAGGTCAGTGACTTTGCTCCAAATCGTGTTAAGCTCCATATCCAGTCACTGATCTGTATTCTCCCATTTCTGCAGAGAGCCGCCCCGCAGCAGACGAGCAGCCCCGCGCACCTGTTTTTGCTAAATAAACGCTTTGAACTTTCCCACTGCCTGTCTCGCCTCGAATTCTGGGTCCTACATTCTGAGATCCTTACAGAATAACCCGGCCATAAACATGGACCCATCGGCAGACGGGCAGTGGCGAAATGACGTGGATCAGAGCATTTCCCGTCTAGAATCTGGCATGCAGGAGATCCTCAATTACCTGCGTAACCCGGCGGCTCCAGCTGCTCCGCCCCTGACAGCTGCCGCGCGCTCGTCTTCTACTGATAGTCCACCTTCTCTTGAACCGCGTCTGTCCCCTCCTGAAGTGTTTAAAGGAGATCCTGACCAATGCAGAGCTTTCCTCACTCAGTGCGAGATTCTTTTTGAGTTACAGCCCTCTGCGTTTCCTTCTGATCGTGCCAAGGTGGCCTATGTAATATCTCTTTTAGCGGGAAAGGCCAAATTATGGGGAACGTCAGAGTGGCTGAATGATCCTGAACTCTGCAGCTCGTTTGATGATTTTTCTTTGGAACTAATCCGAGTTTTTTGTCCAGTTCTTCCAAGTAGGGAAGCCTCCCGGGGACTATTGACTCTCAGACAGGGAGATCGGTCTGTGATGGAGTACATCACTGACTTCCATCTGCTGTCTGCCGATTGTTCCTGGAATGAGGACGCCCTCATGGATGTGTTTTTTTTTGGCCTGCGGGAAAGCATCAAGGATGAGCTTTCGACCCGCGACTACCCCCGGACTCTGAAGCAGCTGGAGGACCTTGCCAACCGGATCGACCTTCGCCTCACTGAGCGTCGCAGGGAGAGGAGAGCACTGACGACGGCCTCCCCTCAACCTGTTCTTCACTCCGCACCCTATGCTCCTGCATCAGCCCCTGGTCCGGCTCGGATGCCAGAGCCCGAACCGATGCAGCTGGGACGCACATGCCTCTCCAAGGAGGAGAGGGCACGTCGAATCAGCTGCCACCTCTGTCTGTACTGTGGCAGTGATGGACACTTCCTCAGTTCCTGTCCTTCCAGGGGAAAAACTAGGCTGGGACGCACCAGACTCGCTGCCTCCCCAGCTCTCCTGCTACCTAAGACTCGTTTGGTTTCTTTCAGAACCCCAGACCCTCCAGTAGCCTCGGCCCCGGCACCCCCGGAGCCTGGTCCGGATTATTTTTCTCCCCCTTCTTCTGAGTCTGGTTTGGTGGATTTTTATTATGGGGATAGAGAAGATCTTTATCCTTTCCGTTCATCTCCACCCACCAGATCCAGAGAGGGGGGCCCTGCCTTCACTGTCAGGCGCCTCCTCAGGTCTAGGAGGCTAGGCAGTGGGCTTCAGTATTTGGTTGACTGGGAGGGTTATGGACCTAGGGAAAGGTCCTGGATTCCGGCCCGGTTGATCCGGGATCAGGACCCCCACTACGGGGATCATCCTGATCAGCCTGTTGGGGCGTCTGGAATCCGCCCTTGAAGGGGGGGTTCTGTCATGATCTCGGCGCTGATGGTTTGGTTTTTTCCTTTGCTTCTTGCTTTCCTGTCTAATTGGTTCTGCGGCTGATTATTGCCGATCATTTCCACCTGGTTCCTCTACTATTTAAGTTGTGTGTTTGCCTCCCATCAGCGCCGGGTTATTCTTGTGTTTTTGAGATACGTTCCCCAGCAATCTGTAGTCTGCCTGTTTCCCTGATAGTGACCAGTTTCTGCCCTGAGGATTTCGAGTTTTTTGCCTTGCCCCTGTCTGCTCTGTTTGTCCTGTCTGATCCTGGATTCTACCGGCTTCTGAACCTGGAACTGTCGTCTGACTTCGGCCTTGGATTTCCCCTCTGGACTCTGTTGCTGCTCGGCGTCTGCTGCGCGCTCTCTAGGAACTCTGGGGGCGTCTCCCGCTGCACCTGCGGTCAAACCTCAGCAAACGGACTGAACTTTGAATCAGGTCAGTGACTTTGCTCCAAATCGTGTTAAGCTCCATATCCAGTCACTGATCTGTATTCTCCCATTTCTGCAGAGAGCCGCCCCGCAGCAGACGAGCAGCCCCGCGCACCTGTTTTTGCTAAATAAACGCTTTGAACTTTCCCACTGCCTGTCTCGCCTCGAATTCTGGGTCCTACATTCTGAGATCCTTACAGTTTTGGCAAAACAAAGACTTAAGTTAGACTCTGCTAATCTAAGCATGGCTAGAGTACCCTGTTTTGGCAAACACTCTGGCGTCGAGGTAGTGTCAGTCAGCAGCTTAAGAACACTCAACAGGTAATGAGGCAATGAGCTGCAGGTGTGCAGGGAGACCCAATGAGGGCGGGGCACCACCTGGTGGAGGAGGAAAGGAAACACAACAACAGACCACACAAACTGGATTCCTGACACTACCAAGGATAACAACGCATCATATAGGTTGATTTGGATGGCTCTATAAATGAATGAAATCAGCATTTTTGAACTTTTGTTCTGTCTTTTTAAACCACATCTGTGAGATTGCAAAATTAGTTTGAATTATAATATTTTAATCTGTAAAAACTTTAGGGAGCACTGTGTCTACGTTCAAGAAGGCAAAATCTCTAATTAAACTAAAACCTCTTTGTTCTTCCTCAGGCCCTCCATCTGCTCCAGTAAACATCATCTCTTCAGTCAACGGGACCTCGGTGATTTTAGAGTGGGACCGTCCTCTGGATACAGGGGGACGCAGTGACCTGCAATACAGCATACTGTGCCAGAAGTGCTCAGTGGAAGGAACCTGTGAAGACTGCACAGCTTCTCCTGGAGGCAGCAACGGGGGGAAGGTGGGTGGGGGGGCCAGCATTGGCCTGGGCGGAGGAGGCCTTGTGGAGCGCTCTGGCAGTGCGGCCGTTAGATTCATTCCTCGTCAGAGCGGTTTGACGGAGTCTCGAGTGACGGTGCTCAACCTGGTGGCCCATACCAACTACTCCTTCCGGATCGTGGCCACAAATGCCGTGACACACCTGAGCAATGAGGTGCCGCCTTATGCTACGGTCAACATCACAACAAACCAGGCAGGTATGGTTCATGAAACACAAACATCGAGTTGATAGGAATCAGACACACTTTGTAATCACATTCAGGTATTCAGCCATTATCTGATTTAAACATCAAATGTTACACGTGCAGGAGGATTACTTTAAGCTTCGGTTATACCGTTTGTTTCTCAGTTTTAAAGACAGTTTAATCTAAATTGTTCCAAATACTTTACAGCTACCAAATTACTTCCTGACACTTTATTATTCCCTATTTTTATTGAACAAAAGTATTTATAAGAACAAAACTGTATAAATATATATAATCCTCCACCACAGTTCTACTTTCTTTTTAATTTAGCATGAATATTTAAAGTTTATTAAACGTTTATTATCAGGCCTGTGGTTGTTTAAAAACAGGACGGGTCTCGTTTTGTTCATTTCCTGTTGTCACCATGTTCCATAATGTTATGGACGGACCTGGAGATGAAAACTGAGACAAATCCAGAGAGAGAAAAGGTTCCAAACATGGTACATGGACACAGTAGTAGTAAAATGCGCAAAGGTTTTAGTCACAAACCAAATTCTCTATTTCCACAGCAGCCACTCGGGGAGATTAGCTTCATCTCTTCATGATTTTGTGGTATGTTGCTTTGTCCCTGTGCCATGAATTTCTGAGGTTCTGACTAAGACAGAGAAAAGGTGATGGTTGCTCTGACTTATGAAAATGTAAACAAAACAGCAACTTATAGAGGAAAAAGAATGAATAATTTAATCCAATAGGATAAAATCTAAAGTTATGTGTGATTTTAATCTGAAATTAAATTTAACTAAATGAAAAACTAAGAGAAATTGATTTTCCTTTCCTCCAAAAATATTAATACACATGTATATCATTTAAAACATATAAACAATGAAATCAGCAATTTTCAAACCTTAAGTGTTTAAAATAAATAAACCTTACAGTTAACCAAATATATGGGATGTAGTTTGAGGAAATGCAACTAAAATATATAAAAGCTATGAGTTTATTAACTAAAATTATAGATTTGCAAAAATAAATAATTAATTGCTGAAGGATTTGAATCAAATAATATTAATAACAATTTTTGGCATATTTAAAACAATTATGTTTAAAAATGAATAAAACATAAAACCTGCTTTGATGGATTTAAATCAAGGATGATCAAACCAATAAAAAAACATCCTAACTTTCAGAATTAGGACTGAAAGATAGTTAAAATAATTAACCCTACAGTCTTTTATAAGCTGTTTGCTTAATTAAATTAGTTGAAAATAACCTATATCCAAGTATTTAACTTAAAGTTCCTAAAACAAATTATGAATAGTGATTTGTAGTTCTTTTGAAAGTTAAACGATGTGCTTTTAATGAAAAGGTTTTCAAAGTAGAGAAGGTATTAAACAGATTAAGATTCAGTATTAACAAAAGGAAAAAGAGATTTGCTTTGCTTTGTGAAAATGAATCTATTCAGATTCTTCAGACTTTTCGAATGACTGAGGATATTTCTGTTGCTTGTTTGACAGCCCCGTCTGAAGTGTTATCGATCCGTCAGGAAAACACAAGCCAGAGCAGCGTGACTCTGATGTGGCAGGAACCCGACCAGCCCAATGGGGTCATCCTGGAGTACGACATCAAATACTACGAAAAGGTTATTTAGCCCTGAAATAAGCCAGGAAATAGTTCAAACTCACCGACCTGCAAAACCATTTAGATGACTTATCAGGAAGTTGATTCAAGATTAAAAGATCAGCTCAATGTAATAAATATTAATTTGGGAAAAAAGATTTTTGGTTTTAAATAACTTGTATGGATTCTCCATCCTTTCCTCTGACTCTCCAGAATTAATTACAGAACTAAGAAATTGTCCAACTGGGTATAATTTAACTATTGTGTTAAAACTTCACAGATTGATTAGATAAGATTATTCAACAAACAGATTGGAACAAAGTTTCTGCCTCAAGTGGAGTATCTTCTGTTCTAGGGTGGGTGGCGGCCCCGTGGTTAGAGCCCCACTCCCACAGTCTGCTAATCTGGCTCCCTGAGCAAGACCCTTAACCTCACACTGCTCCCCAGGCTCCACACAATGGCAGCCCACTGCTCCCCAAGGGGAGGGGTTAAATACAGAGAGGGAATTTCCACATTGTGAGACAATAAAACGATTTACACTCAGCCCTTTTCTACTTTTCCCACCCCTGGCCTCCCTGGTCTGACCACCTCAAGTTAGATCACAGACTCTTTCTTCCAAATACAGATTCATTACATTTCAATTCAATAGATTTCTTTAGGGATGGCTGAAAACCCTAGCCTGGGTGCCATTCCGAACTTAGTCCCGCCCACAACGTTTGAGGTCGGGAAGTTCGGTCTGGCATTGCTCAATAGTAGCGCGAGTATGCTAGCACAATATCTGGCGGGCCAATCAAATTGTCAGGGCGGGCTTTATACGATGATGGACAGATGATCAACAGTAACGTAATCAACCACGTCACCAAAGCGTGCTTGGGTGATAACAACAATGGCTGCCGCTGGAGAGTTGAGGTGTGTAGATTCTGCTATTATGTCTGTGCTAGAAGATATCGACAGCAAAAGCTCATCTTCTTATTCTAGGCGTGCAACTGCACGCTTTGATTTTTGTTGCCAACAACTATGCGTCGCTTAACATACGTCACGCACTCCGTTGCTCTTATTGGTTGTAGGTCTATCCAATTGAGTGCAGAGGCATTTTTTTTCCTGGTCCGTTCGAAACACGCCCCATAATCACAGCTCTATAGAGCAGCATCAGACTCATATTCCGACTAGAATTGAGTAGGACTACGTCAGGCTATGAAAACCCTAGACTGTAAACAGGTTTCATCCATCTATTTTTTTCATGGTCAGATTCAAGTAATCATTAATTGAAGTACTTAAGAGCTTAATGCCGAGTCGTCTGGCCAGATCCCCGTCCATGAACTCGATGTCAGCTCCAGAGTCCACAAAAACTGAAAGACTAGGCCTGAAAGCATCGATAGAAACAGTCACAGGAAGCAGGAGTGAAGGAGGTGAAGCGATGATCAACAGGTCGCCGCTCTCTGCATCACTCCTGAAGGCAAAGGTCAATCCGGGTCGCCAACTCCTCCAGCTGCTTCAGGGAACGAGGATAATCCGAGGTGGAGAGCTCGTCCTTGATCCTCTCACTGAGGCCAGTGATGAACACATCGATGATGGCTCCTCATGCCAAGAACCTTCGGATGAATCCATGTTTGGCCACAATAATCTGTCAGAAGGCTTAGAACGCAGGACCCAGAATTCAGATGAGACAGACAGTAATAACTTCAAAGGCATTTATAGAAAACAGCGTGCTGCCGCTCGTCAGCTGAGGCCGCAAGTCAGTTCAGGCCGTTCGTCAGTTTAGGCCGCTCGTCATTTTAGGCCGCTCGTCAGTTTAGGCTGTTCGTCATTTTAGGCCGTTTGTCAGTTTAGGCCGCAAGTCAGTTGAGGCCGTACGTCAGTTTAGGCCGTTTGTCAGTTTAGGCCATTCGTCAGTTCAGGCCGCAAGTCAGTTCAGGCCGTTCGTCAGTTTAGGCCGTTCGTCAGTTTAGGCCGCTCGTCAGTTTAGGCCGTTTGTCAGTTTAGGCTGTTCGTCATTTTAGGCCGCATGTCAGTTCAGGCCGTTCGTCAGTTTAGGCCGCAAGTCAGTTCAGGCCGTTCGTCAGTTTAGGCCGCAAGTTAGTTCAGGCCGTTCGTCAGTTTAGGCCGCAAGTCAGTTCAGGCCGTTCGTCAGTTTAGGCCGTTCGTCAGTTTAGGCCGCTCGTCAGTTTAGGCCGCTCGTCAGTTTAGGCCGTTCGTCAGTTTAGGCCGCAAGTCAGTTCAGGCCGCTCGTCAGTTTAGGCCGCTCGTCAGTTTAGGCCGCTCGTCAGTTTAGGCCGTTCGTCAGTTTAGGCCGCATGTCAGTTCAGGCCGTTCGTCAGTTTAGGCCGCAAGTCAGTTGAGGCCGTACGTCAGTTTAGGCCGTTCGTCAGTTTAGGCCTTTCGTCAGTTTAGGCCGTTCGTCAGTTCAGGCCGCTCGTCAGTTTAGGCCGTTCGTCAGTTCAGGCCATTCGTCAGTTCAGGCCATTCGTCAGTTCAGGCCGTTCGTCAGTTTAGCCCGTTCGTCAGTTTAGGCCGTTCGTCAGTTTAGGCCGTTCGTCAGTTCAGGCCGCTCGTCAGTTTAGGCCGTTCGTCAGTTCAGGCCATTCGTCAGTTCAGGCCGTTCGTCAGTTCAGCCCGTTCGTCAGTTCAGGCCGTTCGTCAGTTCAGGCCGTTCGTCAGTTTAGGCCGTTTGTCAGTTCAGGCCGTTCGTCAGTTTAGCCCGTTCGTCAGTTTAGCCCGTTCGTCAGTTCAGGCCGTTCGTCAGTTTAGGCCGTTCGTCAGTTTAGGCCGTTCGTCAGTTCAGGCCATTCGTCAGTTCAGGCCGTTCGTCAGTTTAGCCCGTTCGTCAGTTCAGGCCGTTCGTCAGTTCAGGCCGTTCGTCAGTTTAGCCCGTTCGTCAGTTCAGGCCGTTCGTCAGTTTAGGCCGTTCGTCAGTTCAGGCCGTTCGTCAGTTCAGGCCGTTCGTCAGTTTAGGCTGTTCGTCAGTTCAGGCCATTCATCAGTTTAGCCCGTTCGTCAGTTCAGGCCGTTCGTCAGTTTAGGCCGCAAGTCAGTTCAGGCCGTTCGTCAGTTTAGGCCGCTCGTCATTTTAGGCCGCTCGTCAGTTTAGGCTGTTCGTCATTTTAGGCCGCATGTCAGTTCAGGCCGTTCGTCAGTTTAGGCCGCAAGTCAGTTGAGGCCGTACGTCAGTTTAGGCCGTTCGTCAGTTTAGGCCGTTCGTCAGTTCAGGCCGCAAGTCAGTTCAGGCCGCAAGTCAGTTCAGGCCGTTCGTCAGTTTACGCCGTTCGTCAGTTTAGGCCGCTCGTCAGTTTAGGCCGTTCGTCAGTTTAGGCTGTTCGTCATTTTAGGCCGCATGTCAGTTCAGGCCGTTCGTCAGTTTAGGCCGCAAGTCAGTTCAGGCCGTTCGTCAGTTTAGGCCACAAGTTAGTTCAGGCCGTTCGTCAGTTTAGGCCGCAAGTCAGTTCAGGCCGATCGTCAGTTTAGGCCGTTCGTCAGTTTAGGCCGCTCGTCAGTTTAGGCCGCTCGTCAGTTTAGGCCGCTCGTCAGTTTAGGCCGTTCGTCAGTTTAGGCCGCAAGTCAGTTCAGGCCGTTCGTCAGTTTAGGCCGTTCGTCAGTTTAGGCCGCTCGTCAGTTTAGGCCGCTCGTCAGTTTAGGCCGTTCGTCAGTTGAGGCCGTACGTCAGTTTAGGCCGTTCGTCAGTTTAGGCCGTTCGTCAGTTCAGGCCGCTCGTCAGTTTAGGCCGTTCGTCAGTTCAGGCCATTCGTCAGTTCAGGCCGTTCGTCAGTTTAGCCCGTTCGTCAGTTCAGGCCGTTCGTCAGTTCAGGCCGTTCGTCAGTTCAGGCCGTTCGTCAGTTCAGGCCGTTCGTCAGTTTAGGCCGTTTGTCAGTTCAGGCTGTTCGTCAGTTTAGCCCGTTCGTCAGTTTAGGCCGTTTGTCAGTTCAGGCCGTTCGTCAGTTTAGGCCGCTCGTCAGTTTAGGCCGTTCGTCAGTTTAGGCCGCAAGTCAGTTTAGGCCGTTTGTCAGTTCAGGCCGTTCGTCAGTTTAGGCCGCAAGTCAGTTGAGGCCGTACGTCAGTTTAGGCCGTTCGTCAGTTTAGGCCGTTCGTCAGTTTAGGCCGTTTGTCAGTTCAGGCCGCTCGTCAGTTTAGGCCGTTCGTCAGTTCAGGCCGTTCGTCAGTTCAGGCCGTTCGTCAGTTTAGCCTGTTCGTCAGTTCAGGCCGTTCGTCAGTTCAGGCCGTTCGTCAGTTCAGGCCGTTCGTCAGTTTAGGCCGTTTGTCAGTTCAGGCCGTTCGTCAGTTTAGCCCGTTCGTCAGTTTAGCCCGTTCGTCAGTTCAGGCCGTTCGTCAGTTTAGGCCGTTCGTCAGTTCAGGCCGTTCGTCAGTTCAGGCCGTTCGTCAGTTTAGGCTGTTCGTCAGTTCAGGCCATTCATCAGTTTAGCCCGTTCGTCAGTTTAGGCTGTTCGTCAGTTCAGGCCGTTCGTCAGTTTAGGCCGTTCGTTAGTTTAGGCCGCTAGACAGCTGAGGCCGCAAGTCAGTTGAGGCTGTTCGTCAGTTTAGGCTGTTCGTCAGTTCAGGCCGTTCGTCAGTTCAGGCCATTCATCAGTTTAGGCCGCGCGACAGGTTAGGCCACTCGTCAGCTGAGACCTCTCGTCAGTTTAGGCCGTTCGTCAGTTCAGGCTGTTTGTCAGTTTAGGCCGTTCGTCAGTTTAGGCCGTTCGTTAGTTTAGGCCGCTAGACAGCTGAGGCCGCAAGTCAGTTTAGGCCGTTCGTCAGTTTAGGCCGTTCGTCAGTTCAGGCCGTTCGTCAGTTCAGGCCATTCATCAGTTTAGGCCGCGCGACAGGTTAGGCCACTCGTCAGCTGAGACCTTTCGTCAGTTTAGGCCGTTAATCAGTTCAGGCCGTTCGTCAGTTTAGGTCGTTCGTCAGTTTAGGCCGTTCGTCAGCCGAGACCGCTCGTCAGTTCAGGCCGTTCGTCAGTTCAGGCCGTTCGTCAGTTCAGGCAGCTTCTTAATCAAAGTTTCAGGGAAAAGGTTGGACAGCTTCTGCCTTGTCTGATCTATTTTATGAGATCTTCAGTTATGAAGTGAGTCTGTCTTAACCTTATACTAAGCAGATTGCTGTGCACATTCCTAAGGATCTCTTCTTCCCTGTGTCCTTTGATAGTAGACTTCAGTTTTAAGCTATTGGGAACGAGTCTTTGCAGTCTACACCTTAAATTAAGCATTATTCTGAGGTTTTTTCCAAAAATGGAGTGGAATATGCTGGTGAAGATTCTCGGTCATCCAGGTTGGTCATAGTCATTCCAAAAAAGTTAAATAACTTTTTAAAGCTATTTACACCAACATGACCTGGATGACTGAGAATTTTCACCAGCATACTGTAGCTGTTAGATAAAGGGACAAGACCACCATTTGTTAAATATAACATAAAAGATACTTGCTTTTATTTGCTTCTAAGAGCAAACAAATAAAAGAGCCTGAGAGTTAGAAGTGTTCTTGCCGCACAGCATGCTCTTATAAACACAACTTGTTCAATGGCCTTCTGCAACAAAGCCACATGGTATGGGGAATCCCTGGATCACTTGTTAATTTATACAGCTAATGAAGCTAATAATAAAAATAATTCCCTTCCTGAGCAGCAGAACTTAACCGAAGCATTCAATAAGATCTCAGCAGTTAGATGAAAAAGAGAACAGGAAAAACAGAAGGTCCCTGAAAGAACTTTTACATTTGCCCTGTGAACACCACCACCACCACCTCCGGCCCCCCACCCACCCCACCACCATCTTTGGAAGGCTGTAGTCCGGATATGAACAACAAAAATGAGGACTATACCATAATTCCACCGTGTCCATTGTGTAACAAAAAGCAATTTAAAGCATTTGTCAGGGTGACAGCTCTTTCTTTCCCTAGATACTTTTCTAACTGCTGACCCCACTAAAGGTGAAGGGATAATGATAATAATAATAATTATTACCGTTGGTATTATAATCAAACATATCCAAAGCTAACTGAATCCCTGTTTTTTGTCAAACAGGATCACGAAGAACACAGTTACAGTTCTCTGAAGTCTAAAAACACCAGCGCTCTTGTGTCAGGACTGAAGCCCGGCACAAAGTACATCTTCCAGGTTCGTGCCAGAACCTCAGCCGGCTGTGGACGGTTCAGCCAGAACATCGAGATCCAGACTGGAAAAGCAGGTGAATTTAACACGGCTGTCACAAGGTCTTTCTCTCATTAGAGGAAATCTACTTAAGCTTCCTTCTCCGACTGGTCACATGAAATGGGACAAACCAGGACCAGCAATACCAACATTTAGCTCTGACCCTAAAAGGAGGAGGACCAAGCAATAATTTACCATGTTATTCATGCTGTTAACCAGGTTCCCAGCAGTTTTAGGAAGTTTATCCCTTATATGTCCTTTCCACAATTATACGCCAAGCCCCTGTTTGGGCTGTTTTTATCCTCTACCACCAAACAATAATAAATACTATTAAATAGTATTAAAAAAATGTCTATTTTGACTATATTTATCGTTTGTATAATCTGTTGGTTCAACTTATGGAAATTTGTGGCCACACATATACACTACCGTTCAAAAGTTTGGGGTCACCCAAACAATTTTGTTTTTTTCCTGAAAAGTCACACTTATTCACCACCATACGTTGTGAAATGAATAGAAAATAGAGTCAAGACATTGACACGGTTATTTGTATTTTAAAAAAGATTTTTTTTTACGTCAAACTTTCGTCAAAGAATCCTCCATTTGCAGCAATTCCAGCATTGCAGACCTTTGGCATTCTAGCTGCTCCCACAACAGCTCAATGGGGTTCAGATCTGGTGAATGCGCTGGCCACTCCATTACCCATAGAATACCAGCTGCCTGCTTCTGCTCTAAATAGTTCTTGCACAATTTGAAGGTGTGTTTAGGGTCATTGTCCTGTTGTAGGATGAAATTGGCTCCAATCAAGCGCTGTCCACTGGGTATGGCATGGCGTTGCAAATGGAGTGATAGCCTTCCTTATTCAGAATCCCTTTTACCCTGTACAAATCCCCCACCTTACCAGCACCAAAGCAACCCCAGACCATCACATTACCTCCACCGTGCTTAACAGATGGCGTGAGGCATTCTTCCAGCATCTTTTCATTTATTCTGCGTCTCACAAACGTTCTTCTTTATGATCCAAACACCTCAAACTTGGATTCATCCGTCCACAACACTTTTTTCCAGTCTTCCTCTGTCCAATGTCTGTGTTCTTTTGCCCATCTTAATCTTTGTCTTTTATTGGCCAGTCTCAGATATGGCTTTTTTCTTTGCCACTCTGCCCTGAAGCCCAGAATCCTGCAGCCGCCTCTTCACTGTAGATGTTGACACTGCTGTTTTGCGGGTACTATTTAATGAAGATGCCAGTTGGGGACCTGTGAGGCGCCTGTTTCTCAAACTAGAGACTCTAATTCAATTCAATTCAGTTTATTTATATAGCGCCAAATTCACAACACATGTCATCTCAAGGCACTTTACAGTTCAACCATACAGTCAAATTGATACAAAGTTTTCTATCTAAGGAAAACCAGTTGATTGCATCGACTCATTGACTCTTCAGCAATCCCTCACACTAAGCATGCTTGTAGCGACAGTGGAGAGGAAAAACTCCCTTTTAACAGGAAGAAACCTCCAGCAGAACCAGGCTCAGTGTGAGCGGCCATCTGCTGAGGCCCACTGGGGTTCAAGGAAACAGAAGCAGAGACACAAAAAGCAGCTGTAAAAGGCGGCCCCGTCCAGGAAACACACAGCCAGGCAGACGAGCTCCGAGCCAGCTCCCATGCCAGAGGATGAAGAGAGCACATCCACCCAAATGTACTTATCTTCTTGCTCAGTTGTGCAACGCGGCCTCCCACTTCTTTTTCTACTCTGGTTAGAGCCTGTTTGTGCTGTCCTCTGAAGGGAGTAGTACACACCGTTGGAGGAAATCTTCAATTTCTTAGCAATTTCTCGCATGGAATAGCCTTCATTTCTAAGAACAAGAATAGACTGTCGAGTTTCAGATGAAAGTTCTATTTTTCTGGCCATTTTGAGCGTTTAATTGACCCCACAAATGTGATGCTCCAGAAACTCAATCTGCTCAAAGGAAGGTCAGTTTCTTAGCTTCTGTAACTAGCTAAACTGTTTTCAGATGTGTGAACATGATTGCACAAGGGTTTTCTAATCATCAATTAGCCTTCTGAGCCAATGAGCAAACACATTGTACCATTAGAACACTGGAGTGATAGTTGCTGAAAATGGGCCTCTATACACCTATGTAGATATCGCACCAAAATCTGTACGTTTGCAGCTAGAATAGTCATTTACCACATTAGCAATGTATAGGGTGTATTTCTTTAAAGTTAAGACTAGTTTAAAGTTATCTTCATTGAAAAGTACATTGCTTTTCCTTAAAAAACAGGGACATTTCAATGTTACCCCAAACTTTTGAACAGTAGTGTGTATATAAGATGATTTTATTGAACTGGATGGCAGAGATCTTCACGGGGATTTACAAAACCAAGTGTTTGCAAGCTGTAATACAGACAGTAGAATAACTCAAAATGTTTATTTAACCAAGCGGGCTGCAGATCTGCAGTATCAGCGGCAAGGGCATCTTACACTGGAACCTTTGCAGGAGAGAAACACAGGTTAGTGATCGTGATAATCTAAAGAAGGATGATATATATGCATGAGTCACTGACCTGGTTTAAGAACTCAGGCTTAGAACTTCATGCTAATCCAGACATTTTGAATTGAGAAAGCTTCCTGGATGCAAAGCGAGATGTCTTCAAACTTGGAAAGAATGTCCATTGGATTGTTTTTTAACTTTGTTTGAAATACATCTTGTTTTCAGATTTAGAACATTTTAGGACTTTGGATTTGATTTATTTTGCTTGTCCTAAAGGTAGGCGCAGTTAGCCACAGCACCTTACGCAGGTCGGTATGTATGACCAATATTTGCAAAAGGTATCGGAAGAAGAAAAAGAAGGGACTTTCTCAGTTTATGTGAATGAAAAAATCATTTTAAAAGCTCAGAACATAAGACCCAGCATTCAAGCAGACAGGGGTACAAAAGGAGAATCCATGCCGAGGTCAGGAGACTGGACCAATGTCATTTAGCAGTCAGAATCCAAGAATCAGTCCAAAAACAGATCAGGAAAACAAAGTAGAAACAGGGGAAAAGCAAAACTCCGAAATCCAATGGCAGAAAATTGTCAGGATCAGGAAGTCAAAAACACACTGAAACACGGATAAACCGATAAACAGCTTTTTTATTTTTATTTTCTTACTCTCACAACCAGCTCTAACTATCTGACACCAATGACGTGGAACAGGCGGCTTAAATAGAAGCAGAACAGGTGGATCTGTTTAGAGACAATGAGTGCGGGGCGGAGCAAAGCAAATAAGAGAAAGGAGCCAAAATGAGCCATAAATGCCAAGACCATGACGTATAAATTCTATATTCTTAGAATTTGGAGGCCCATATAGTAAAAAAAGGTTCTTGAATCTAGAATCTTCCTACTGTTTCAGTCAAGGAATAATGAGAAGTTTATGTCCAGGTTATTATCTTCATTGAAAAAAAAAGCCTTTTTCACAATTAATCATCACATTATCTTTCCAGACAACCTTTTTAAAACCTTTTCTATCGAATTATTACAGCATTAGTAATTGTCATTGTCCGCAAAACAAAAGATAAATTCAAGTAGTGATGGGTCGGGAAACACCGATGCGTCGCTGCATGTGTCGGTCTCATAGAGCGAAACCTGTGTCGATGTGTGTATCGCTACGGAAAAGTCACGTGACCGAAACAGTTCCTGTATCGGTCACGTGACCGATGTTTCGAACTGATTGACAAGCCTTTATAAGGATGCGCATCTGCCAAAACAATCTTGCGTGTTTTGCGAATATAAAATTCATCAAAAAATTATGGAGCTTCCTCAAGCAAAAAGAAAGGTTTCTGCCGTGTGGGACCACTTTGATGTCATTTCGGAAAATAAGGTATTTGTTTTAATTTCCTTGTTTCATCCTGTTCCTCTCAGAGTTTCCACTTGATTTTCTGAGTAGAAATTCATTTCAAAGTGACCTTTAGTTTACTGTTCGTGTTATTTTCTACAGGTTAAATGTCGCAATTGCTCAACAGAGCTTGCATATTTAAATAACAGCACCTCCTCAATGCTGAGGCATTATAAGGCCAAGCATGAGCGTGAAATCCATGATACACCCATGATGAACTCAGGTATACAGGTATTTTACAACTTACTGACTTTGTTTTATTGATAATTCTGAATAATTTATACTTTCTCATTTTTAACCATCAAGCTTCCAGGAAGCAGATGCTTGATGAGGCTGTGCTTAATTTCATTGTAAAGGACTGCCAGCCCCTCGCTGTTGTGGAGAATGAAGGGTTCAGGGAGCTGGTTCAGCTCCTTGAGCCCTCATATGTTTTGCCAACCAGAAAGGTTTGTGTGGAAATTATCTAAAGTGGTAGTTTATTCATCAAATTTATTTTAAATATATTGATTTTCTTCTGGTTTGACTTGGTGTGGTTTTCAGACCATCAAACAACTGTTGGCCAAAAAGTACGAGGAGGAACGGGAACGAGTGAAAATGGAAGTACAGCAGGCTGCGGACAGAATGTGCCTCAATAGTTGGAAGCTCAAATGAGCCCCAGCCGGGAACATCTTCACAACAGCTGTCTGCCCCCACTTCAGGCATGATATTGAGCATCATTTCTTTGTTGTTTGTAAATCATGTACTAAAATACTTTTTTTATTTATTTATTTTTTTTTTAAGATGACCTTTGGGAACATTTTGATCTCGAAGTGGGGAGGCAGACCAAAAGTGCCACAGCTGATGCCATCCTTGAGGTGCAGAGATACATGGCAGAGGGCAATATTGCGAGGTCCCAGGATCCTCTTGTATATTGGAAAAACTAAAGGACGGTTTATCCAAACCTCTTCCGCCTGGCCTTAAAATTTTTGTGCACTCCAGCTTCATCTGTGACGTGTAAGCGGGTGTTTTCCACAGCTGGAGAACTAATATCAAAAAAGCGCAACAGACTGAATTTCAAAACGTTGCAACAACTTATTTTTTTGAATAAAAAATTGTAAAAAGTGAACAAGCATCTTCATTTACTACATGTTTACTTAGAGATTATTACATTATGATGCAGGTTCTCATTATTCATTGACTGTCTAAAATATCAAATATGTTTTAATAATAATAATACAATGCATCATACAATGAATTGCATATTAGTGTATATAATAGGTCATCAAATCAGTGTCAGTTAACTCTGTCAACTAGGTTGCCTGTAGGGATTTTTAATGTCCAGCAGGTGTCAGTATTCAGTGACACAGTATCGACACAGTATCAATACAGTTTGGTAATGTGTCGAAACGTTTCATGACGCCTCATCAACCCATCACTAAATTCAAGATAATGCAAAGAATCGGTAGGTCTTTAACCACATTTCATGGATTTTGAAACTACTGCACAGCAAGCCAAAAAAGTGATATAAAAAAAAAGGATTCAAAATCCAACAGAAAATAACAAACACACCAGAACCAAGGAGACATCAGGGGTAAACCAAAACTCTAGGAGCCAGGGAGAGACGAGGTAAGCAGACAGACGTTAGACGAGGATCCAGCAAACAGGAACTGAAGAGGGAGGCTTTTAAAGGGGACAGAGACAAAGGGAAGGCTAACGAGGGGATTGAAAACAGGTGAGGACAGAGCAGAAAACAGAGCAAGGGAAAGAGGACACAAGAGGGCAGCAGAGGACAACAAATGGAAAACCAAGAAAAACAGGAACTAACAAACCAAGACTCTGACAATTATTAGAAAATGAATGACAATTAATGATATTTACCATAGAAAGCACCTGTCCTAGAAAAAAAGAGCTGCTGAAAAAATAATCAAAGTAAATATACAGTAAGTAGTAAACTATACTTATACTCCAAGAAATTCAAAATACATGCCCACCCCACCTTTCCTAAGCATTAGGTACCTTTATGTCAAGGTCCGAGTAAAAACTGTAGTGTTGAAGCCTTTCCTCCACTAATTTTACCTTGTATGTGTTTCCGCAGCTCCTTTGCATTACAACACAATGACCATCATTGGGATCTCAATGGCCCTGGTGTTTGGCCTTGTCACTTTCTTGGCCATCATCCTCTGCAGGAAACGGCAAGGCTACACTTTACCACACTACCCTTCGCTGCTGTGTGTTGAACACTTTCTTATGATACTGTCCCTCTTTATATAACTTTATGTTTGATAGAATGATCTGTATATATAAAAAGAGATATCTGTCTTTGCCACTTTGGCTGCATGTAAAATGAATAATGCCATTAAACAGGAATAGGAAATTAAAATATTGATCAGTGATAATTATTGGCATAACAAAATGTCATGACTTTGAAACACCATGGTATTTCTTCTCAAATTTAAGTTGGTTTAGCAATTTTATATTAGAAAATTATATTAGCTATACCTTGGTCTAGTTTTCTCAGTGAACAGCAAGTGCTGCAGGTGACCCCTTCTCAAGCAGCCAAGGCTTTGCCCTGTAGAAAAAGTCATTATCGGACACCTTAAAAGTGTATGTATGCAAACAGCTTTCGAGGATCTGGCAGTTACCCACTAGGAGAGCCAGGAATATGTCATGTGCAGCAACTCCCAGTAGTAGGGCCTGCCATAGGTGTAATCCAAGCCCACTGAAACAGGAAGTGATGTCATGGGACTGTATACCGCAGCTTCTACAGCAGAAATCATTACAGAGGTCCTCTGGCAAATTAATTCCCAGTTCTTGGCCAGAGGCAATGCTTTTAACCTCTCTTTGAATAATACTTCTCAATATAGAACATTACTTTATAACAGGACTTAAGCTCAACAGCAATTTCCTTTAACCAGATAGAGGAGGTGTTTGAACATTAGTGCTGGGCCCCCTACTATTCAATTCAATTCAGTTTATTTATATAGCGCCAAATTCACAACACATGTCATCTCAAGGCACTTTACAGTTCAACCAGATCATACAGTCAAATCGATACAAAGTTTTCTATCTAAGGAAAACCAGTTGATTGCATCGACTCAAATTACAATCCCTCACACTAAGCATGCTTGTAGCGACAGTGGAGAGGAAAAACTCCCTTTTAACAGGAAGAAACCTCCAGCAGAACCAGGCTCAGTGTTAGCGGCCATCTGCTGAGGCCGACTGGGGTTCAAGGAGACAGAAGCAGAGATACAAAAAGCAGCTGTAAAAGGCGGCCCCGTCCAGGAAACACACAGCCAGGCAGACGAGCTCCAAGGCAGCTCCCATGCCAGAGGACGAAGAGAGCACATCCACTCAGTCACGGTCAGAGAAACAGGACCACACTGGAAAACAGGCCGATCTCCAACATCTATAAACAAGGGTGTTGATGGAAGCAGCACAGCTGATGTTTCTCTCCAGGATGACGTCACAGCCAAACAGGAACAGACGAGGCAAAGCTACTCTGAGGAAAAGCAGAGAGAGCAGAAGGTTAGAGATTGAACTAACAGATTCTGCAGAATAGGAGAACAGAGAGAGAATGAAGCAGAATGATGAAATGGGGGTCCTTATGTCCTCCAGCAGTCTAAGCCTATAGCAGCATAGCTATAGAGATAGCTCAGGATAACCTGAGCCACTCTAACTAGAAGCTTTATCAAAAAGGAAAGTTTTAAGCCTAGCCTTAAAGTAGACAGGGTGTCTGCCTCACGGACTAAAACTGGTAGTTGGTTCCAAAGGAGAGGAGCCTGATAACTAAAAGATCTGCCTCCCATTCTACTTTTAGAAATTCTAGGAACCACTAGTAAACCTGCAGATTGAGAGCGAAGTGCTCTGTTAGGAACATAAGGAACAATCAGATCTCTGATATCAGATGGAGCTTGGCCATTTAAGGCTTTATATGTGAGAAGGAGGATTTTAAATTCTATTCTGGATTTAACAGGAAGCCAATGAAGAGAAGCCAGGATAGGAGAGATATGATCTCTCTTTTTAATTTTCATTAGAACTCTGGCTGCAGCATTTTGGATCAGCTGAAGGCTTTTAACTACAGTTTGTGGACTTCCTGATAGTAAAGAATTACAATAGTCCAGCCTTGAATTAACAAATGCATGGACTAGTTTCTCAGCATCACCCCTGGACAGGATATTTCTAATTTTTGCAATGTTCCTCAGATGAAAGAAGGAAATTCTATAAACCTCTTTGATCTGGGATTTAAATGACAGGTCCTGATCAAAAATAACACCAAGATTTTTTTATTTCTTATCTGAAATCAGTTTAATCCCATCCAAATGAAGTGACTGGCTAATCAGCTTCTTTTTCAGAGACTCTGGTCCAAAGACTATAACTTCTGTTTTATCTGCATTCAGAAGCAGAAAGTTAAGAGTCATCCAGGTTTTTATGTCTTCAAGACATGCCTGTAATCTATGTAATGGGTTAGCTTCATCTGGATTATAGACAGATATAGCTGGGTATCATCAGCATAACAGTGGAAATTAATCCCATGCTGTCTAATAACTCTACCAATTGGGAGCATGTATAAAGTAAAGAGAATTGGTCCTAGCACTGATCCCTGTGGTACTCCACAGGTAACCTTTGAGCGTGTTGAAGATCTATCATTAACATTAACAAACTGAATTCGATCAAATAGATAAGATTTAAACCAGTCTAGTGCTGTTCCTTTAATTCCAACAAAATATTCAAGTCTTTCTAAAAGAATATTATGGTCAACTGGATCAAATGCAGCACTAAGATCCAACAGGACGAGCACAGATACAAGTCCATTATCTGAGGCCATGAGAATATCATTAGTGACTTTCACCAGAGATGTTTCAGTGCTATGATGAGCTCTAAAGCCAGACTGAAACTCTTCAAAAAGTTCATTATGGTGTAGGTGATCGCAAACTTGTTTGGCAACTACTTTCTCAAGAATTTTGGATAAGAAAGGAAGATTGGATATAGGTCTATAATTGACCAAGTCATCTGGGTCAAGAGACGGTTTCTTAAGCAGAGGTTTAATTCCCTCAACCTTAAAAGCTTTAGGTACATATCCCTGTAACAGAGATAGATTAATCACATCTAAAATGGAGGAGGAGATCAAAGGGAATACCTCCTTAAATAACCTGGTTGGAACTGGATCTAACATACAAGTTGAAGGCTTAGATGAAGACAATAATTTTGCTAATTCAGAAAGTTCAACTGGATCAAAGCAGTCTAAACCCGGTTCAGATTCCATGACTACCTCAGGTACAATCGCGGATAGAGGAGTGCTTATGATCTTATTTTTAATAAGATCAATCTTATTTATAAAGAATCCCATAAAATCATTGCTGCTAAGAGCAGGTGGAATGGACGGTTCAACAGAGCTATGGCTCTGGGTGAGTTTGGCAACTGTATTAAAAAGAAATCTAGGATTATTCTTATTCTCTCTATTAATGAGGAGAAGTATGCTGCTCTTGCTTTACAAAGGGTCCTCTTATACAGCAGTAAACCATTTTTCCAGACTAGGAAGGACTCCCGCAGGCCTGTGGAGCGATATTTTCTCTCCAGTTTCCTAGCATTTTGCTTCAAAGTACGCAGCTCTGCATTAAACCAAGGAGCAAGCTTTCTATTTTTAACAGTTTTCATTTTCAAAGGAGCTGCGTTGTCTAAGGCAGCACGCAGATAACTAGCAACCCCATCAACAAAATCATCAACCTGTGAAGGGGAATAAGCTATGCTTTTGCACTCTGCAGCACTGCTCAGCGACACAGAGGAGAGAGAAAGTGAAGCAGATTCTTTAAAATTTATAACTGCACTATCTGATAAAGATCTACTAAAATTGAACCTTCTTTTGGGGGAGGAGAACTCTGTTAAAGTAATCCTGAAGGTTATTAGAAAGTGGTCAGAGAGGACAGGGTTGTGAGGAAATACTGTTATTTCTTCACATTCTATGGCGTATGTCAGCACAAGATCCAAAGTATGAAGATGAGAATGTGTGGGACTATTCACATTTTGAACAAAGCCAATAATGTCTAAGATAGCATAAAAGGCTGCTCTTAAGCTATCGCCTTCAATGTCAGCATGGATGTTAAAATCTCCCACCATGATGACCCTGTCAGTATTTAATACCAAATCAGAAAGGAACTCTGAAAACTCATCTAAACATTCAGAGTAAGGACCTGGTGGACGATACAAAGTTACAAAAAGAAGAGGTTTTCTTGCCTTGAAATTTGGATCAGGGAAATTAAGGGTTAAATGTTCAAAAGAGTTGTAGGTATTAACTGTTTTGGGAGTAATCAGTAAGTCAGACTGGAAGATTGTTGCTACTCCTCCTCCTCGCCCAGAACTTCTGGGGATGTGAAAATTTAAATAGCTTGAAGGAGTTGCCTCATTTATGCTCACATAATCCTCTTGCTGCAGCCAGGTTTCTGTAAGGCAACACAAGTCAATGTGATTATCACAAATCAAGTCATTAACTCGTAGACTTTTAAAGGAAAGAGATCTTATGTTAAACAGACTGCATTTAATTGTTTTAACTTTTTCCCCAATTGGAGTTATTTTGATTTTAATTAGATTATCATGATTTACTCCTTTGGGAATCTTTGCTAATTTATTAGATTTTGGTCGTGGACAAGACACTGTCTGGATGGAGTAAAGAGTGGGTAACAGTAGAGAAGCTGTGGAGATGTGTGTTAAACTACAACTCTGCTTCCTGGTCTGCACCCTGGGGGGTCAGGGTTTTGGAGGACTAATAAATGTGGCCAGATTCCTAGAAAGAAGAGCTGCACCATCCAAAGTGGGATGGATGCCGTCTCTCTGAATCAGACCAGGCTTTCCCCAAAAGGATTGCCAATTATTAATGTAGCCCACGTTGTTTTCAGGACACCACCTAGACAACCAGCGGTTGAATGACGACATGCGGCTAAACATGTCATCACTGGTCAGATCAGGGAGGGGACCAGAGAAAATTACGGAGTCCGACATTTTTTTGGCAAACTTACACACCGAAGCAACACTAATTTTAGTGACCTCCGATCGGCGTAACCGGGTGTCATTACCACCAGCGTGAATAACAATCTTACTGTATTTAACCTTATCCTTAGCCAGTAGTTTCAGGTAGGATTTGATGTCGCCCGTTCTGGCCCCCGGCAAACATTTGACTATGGTCCCTGGTGTCTCTAACGCCACGTTTCTGACTATGGAGCTGCCAATCACCAGAGTGGGCTTCTCAGTGGGTGTGTCACTGAGTGGGGAAAACCGGTTAGAAACGTGAACGGGTTGGTGGTGACCAGTGGGCAGAGATCCACGACTACGCTTTCTGCGTACAGTTACCCAATCGCCTGGCTGCTCAGGCACTTTTGGAGGACAGCTACGTGGGGGGCCTACTTCAACAGCCTGAAGCCTGGATTCTAACTCTGACACCCTCGCCTCCAAAGCTACAAAAATACTACACTTATTACACATCCCATTATCACTAAAGGAGGCAGAGGAATAACTGAACATCTGACACAGAGAGCAGGAGAGAGGAGAGGAAGAAGGAAGAGTTGGAAAAGAGTCAAGGGAGGGAGAGAGAGAAGCCATAGCAATGCTAAGCTAGCGCTAGCCTAGGCTAGCTACTCCTTGCTATCAGAAATAAAACCGTGTGAAACTGACAAGTGCTCAGTAGAAAAGTGCAGCAGAAGGTGCTATGTTTTAAAGTAGTCAGTTAGAGTTACTTAGATACAGAGATATCACAGAGAAAATAACTTAACTTCAGATGGAGTTCCTCTGAACAGCTGCACACTCAGTTAATCCAAACAGGAAGTGAACAGGTCCAAACAGGAAGCACTACCATTGCCGAAGAAAAAAATAGGGAAAGAATTTCTTACAGATCTGCAGAGACACCCTGCGAGAACAGTAGAGGAGAGTCCTTACTGGGAGTTATCTGTCAGATAATAAAATATAATAGACTCCAAGTTTTTTACCAATGTGCATACTGTACCGAGATAAGTGACAGCTTGTTTAACTCTGACACTTGTGTGATGTTCACAGTGTCAGTAAATTCTTTGTTTATATTCCCAACATCTGTCTGTCATTAAACAGGGAGAGATGGAGCCAGTATTCGAGGACAGAAAGTCAGTAGGAAAGTTCAAAATGTTTATTAAAGTAAAGGCAAACAAACAGAAACTAAAGTGGAGTTGCTAGGATTTGTGCCTCGCAGCAACTGCATGTGGGGGGCGGGGCACCGCCCAATCTCAGACACTGGTTTAACAGTCCAGTCCATCCCCCTGGAATGGGGTGCAATCCAGCCGCTGGACTTTAGACTGACGCAGACTTTAGACTCGCTCAGAGTGACCCCGGTGCTGCAGCCCAAGAGGACCCGAAGGAAGCCGATCCTGGACAGGGTTACAGATCAGGCAGGAACAGACAGGTGGCAGGATCCAGGCTTCAAGGCAATACCAAGCTCCCAGGCAGGTTCAGAGTCTGACAGAGTCCAGAAGCGTGACCAGGTGGTCACGCACAGGAGCAGACAGGATCAGGATCAGGTGCAGACGGGCAGGCTCAGTGGAAGAGGGTAGCAGAGACAGAGCGTGGAACCAGAACTTGATGCAGGACCTTTAAACTGGTCTCCTCCTTGGAGCCAGGCTTACTGGGATAAAAACTGAACCTCCCCACATATAGAGCCAAAAACCCAGAGGACTCAGGAGGGGAGGAACAGTGGACAATCAGGAGACGAGACAAACACAAAACCCTCTTTCCACTGGCCGTCAGGATCAAGGACATGAACTGTGGCATCAACTTAACAGACAGGCTAACACAAAATAAATAATGATCTGGCCCCGAATTCCCAGGATGAACAGAATACAAACCAACGGAAACAGGTGAGAGGAATAATTGATAATTGTGGCAGGGAGGGAAAAAGACAGGTGAAAGGAATAACCAATTAACACTAGAAAACCCAGAGATACGAGAATTTTCGTCAGCCTCCGGTCCCCCCAACAGTACTTCACAACTCATGAATCCCTTTTCAGATGTAAATGCCCCATTAGCGTTGTGGCTGGAGAACCATTTCACCCCTTCGGTTTTAGCTCAAGTCTCTCTCTTTGAGAGTGTTTTACCTGAAAGCAGGGGGGAAAAAATCGTATTTGTAATTGAATATAACTAGGTCTACGTCATCAGTGTCGCCTACACTGCAATGATTTCAGCAGAGCCGCCAGCGCAGAGATCAGACGATAACTGATCTGTACAATTCGATCATTATTTATTTGGGAGGAAATATAACTCAGGCGATCTCTCCCCTCTCTCCTCCGCTGCAGCCGTGCAGACGGCATCGTGAAACTGCAGTAAAGTTGGCAATATATTGACAGATTAGGCTTTTCCGGGTTAATAACTCGTCTGCCGATGATTTATTCTTCAATACAGACGCCTCTCTTCAACCAGAGCAAAGCAGACAGTGAGCTACAACCATAGTTTCCTCTAAACAAGTCTCCTATCGCGCTGGGAGAATTACATTGGACCCTATGGAGAGCTCACTGCTCCAAAAATGGTTAGGGACCGTCTGCAAGTTGCAAAATAATCAGAGAGAAATATTCAAAAGCGTCACCAAGGAGAGGTGGATTATTATCACATTTATTGGATTCGAAAATAATAACTTTTTGAGGAATTTCCAAAGCCTGAATGATAAATGGCACCTCTATTCTGTTATAGAAGAAGTATAAAATGAGCAATAATTACACTATAGATCATTGTAGTAACATCATCTAGTTCAGACTACAACTCTTACTTTGGGAAAATGTGCTAAACTCTATTTTTTCTAGATTTTTCATTTTTATTATAAGCATATAAAAGCCAATAATTACTTATGGCTTAGACTAGGGATGCACGATATTGGGATTTTGCCCGATATCCGATATCAAATCGATTTTTATTTATTTTTTTATTTTTTATTATAAAAAAAATAAAATAATAAATAAATAAATAAATAAAATAAAAATAAATAAATATATAAAAAAATAAAATAAAATAAATTTTTATTTTTATTTATTTTATTTTTATTAAATTTTAATTTTTAAGTCTGTAAAAAAGAAGTTTTTGAGGAAGAAGAAGTAGTATTTTTTTTTTTTAGACTTTAGAAACTCAGAAGCTGATCAAATATCGGGTTAAATATCGGTGGGGTGGCCGATGTCCGATATTAAGTTTTAAGGCCGATACCGATAGGGGGCCCATTATATCGTGCATCCCTAGCTTAGACAGATTTATTTTGTCATTTTTTATACACAAGTGTAAACAAAAAGAAATTTCGTTTAGAACAGCTCTAGACAATTTTATATTTTAAAGTGCAGCCTTGAAAACAGTAATAAAGCACCGTCGAGACGTTCCGTTTCTGATCCATTAAGCGGGGTTGCCAACAGATTGGATGAGTTAGATGAGTTGCCACCAGGAGCCAGGCCTTGGCTAATAGTTATGAAGCTTTGCCGGTGATGCCCCTCCCCCTCCCTTCCCAGCATCTTTTTACAGTAACGGCTGCAGACTACCAAGTGGAAATAGAGCAAGTAAAAAAAAACAGGAAGTAGAAATATACCAAGTGGAAAAAGAGAAGGAAATAAAAGGGCAGGCGTAAATCCTTTGGGTAAAAAAAAAAAAAAAAACAGAAAAGTTAGAGGCAAAAAATAATCATTGTTTCATAAACACAAGGATGTTAAAACAAAATGAAAAGGAATATTTATGGTGAAGTAAAAACATGCTTTAAAAATGTTGTGGTTGTAAATCATTATGAGACAAAAATAAAAACATTTTTAAAAATATTGCTGTGAATAAATATGAGAAAATAAAAAAGGTTGCAGTTGGAAAATCTGGCACTAAAAACTCCACTTGAAATAAATACACAAAGACAAAAATAAAATCTTCAATAAAAATGTATAACAGAAAAGAAGATAGTTAAAAAAAAGTCTGCCTAAAAGAAAGAAGAAAAGTTAAAAAAAAATATTTTTTTTGATGAATAATTTATCAACTGTTGAAGAAATATCTTCTTTTTATTATTTTGTTACATTTAATGGCACACAAGAAACATATTATGATCTACTTTTTTTAAAGTATTTTTAATTATGGCAGGATTGGTCCTCCATAAGCTTCCAGTTAATGGCAGAACAGACTTTCCTTAAACCAAGAAATACTACGGTGTTTTGATATTATTTAATTCTACCTGTTTTTAAGTAACGTTTGAATGATAACTGACTTCAAACATGCAGCCAATCAGAACAGAGCATTTACTAAATGTTTTTTATTGTCCCCCAATTTAAACCAAAATCTAAAAAGATCAAATTTCTATTTTAAATGTCCTTAAATTGTTGTCCCTTTTGTCACACTTGAATAATGTCCTGCGGCCTGTCCAATGAGAAGACAAAGGAGACATGGAGACAAAGAATGACTAACCTTAGCAGCTTAACAAAGGTAGAAAACATAAACTGAGAGATTAACTTTAGTCTTCAGTCAAAGTCATGTGATATTTTCATTAGACCTAAAGTAGGTTATGATTACAAAATACATTTTTGCCCATTTAAAATGAGAAGAACAATAACAACAAGAAATAAGAGTATATTTCAAGTTCTCCCTTTAATTCCGGTTCTTTATCAGGTAAATGAAATACTATTTTAACTCATATTATAGGGGTTCTTACGGAAGAGGATTAGGGCCACTGAAAAAAAAACTGATTTTTAAATTTTACTTTAGTTTAACATGGGAGATTAAAGTCAGAATTCTGACTTTTTTCTCAGAATTCTGACTTTTTTCTCTGAATTCTGGCTTTTTTCTCAGAATTCAGACTGAATTCTGACGATAAAAAAGTCAGAATTCTGAGATTAAAGTCAGAATTCTGTAGCCTGACGTAGTCCGACTCAATTCTAGTCAGAATGAGTCTGATGCTGCTCCATAGAGCTGTGATTATGGGGCGTGTTTTGAACGAACCAGGAAAAAAAATGCCTCTGCACTCAATTGGATAGACCTGCAACCAATAAGAGCAATGGAGTGCGTGACGTATGTTAAGCAATGCATAGTTGTTGTCAACAAAAATCAAAGTGTGCAGTTTCACGCCTAGAATAAGAAGATGAGCCTTGATCGCGTTTCTCTGTTCCTCTTTTAAAATTAAATTGCTGTCAATATCTTCTAGAACAGACCTAATTGCAGAATCTACTCACCTCAACTCTCCAGCGGCAGCCATTGTTGTTGTCACCCAAGCACGCTTTGGTCACGTGGTTGATTACGTTACTGTTGATCATCTGTTCATCATCGTATAAAGCCCGCCCTGACAATTTGATTGGATCGCCTGACAGTGGGCGATAATACTCGCGCTACTATGGAGCAGAGCCAGACCGAACTTCCCCACCTCAAACCTTGTGGGCGGGACTAAGTTCGGAATGGCACCCAGGCTAAGAATTCTGAGAAAAAAGTCAGAATTCTGAGAAAAAAAGTCAGAATTCTGAGATTAAAGTCAGAATTCTGACTTTTTTCCCATACTATACTGAAATAAAATTTAAAAAAATCAGTTAACATTTTTTTTTTTCAGTGGCCCTGATTCTCTTCCGTAGATTGCTTAAAAGATTTTCGTTAAAAATTTGCTTTGGTGATTCTTTTCCATCTGTAATAGAAAGTGCTCTGACTGAAGACACAGGAGGCTCATTTCTGTCCGTTATGTTTGTATCTAACTGGCTGCACAGAGTCCATTCAATTGGAAGCCTCTCATTCCAGGATAGGAGTTTTAAACAGGTGGATCAGACAAATGAAAACGGTGCAGAACTAAGCAGGTGGAAGGAATTAACTGATAATCCAATCGTTAATGTCAAGATCATGACAGAGGTATATAAATATTATTCATCGGATTTTCATTTGAAAACCCAACGAACATAATCCTCAAAGAGCTGCCTGACCTGGACTGTAAATGAGTTTTATGAGCAGGTTTGTGATGAAATCTAATGGTAGCTACTTTTAGCTTAATCAGTTAGGTCAGTATACAGGTGCTGGTCATAAAATTAGAATATCATGAAAAAGTAGATTGATTTCAGTAATTCCATTTAAAAAGTGAAACTTGTATATTATATTCATACATTACATACAAACTCATATATTTCAGACGTTTATTTTGTTTAATTTTGATGATTACAAATGACAACAAATGAAAATCTCAAATTCATCATATCAGAAAATTAGAATATTGTGAAAAGGTTCAAAATTGATGGCCCCTGGTGCCACACTCTAATCAGCTAATTAACTCAAACCACCTGCAAAAGCCTTTAAATGGTCTTTCAGTCTAGTTCTATAGGCTACACAATCATGGGGAAGACTGCTGACTTGACAGTTGTCCAAAAGACGACCATCGACACCTTGCACAAGGAGGGCAAGACACAAAAGGTCATCGCTAAAGAGGCTGGCTGTTCACAGAGCTCAGTGTCCAAGCACATTAATAGAGAGGCGAAGGGAAGGAAAAGATGTGGTCGAAAAAAGTGTACAAGCAAGAGAGATAACCGCACCCTGGAGAGGATTGTGAAACAAAACCCATTCAAAAATGTGGGGGAGATTCACAAAGAGTGGACTGCAGCTGGAGTGAGTGCTTCAAGAACCACCACACACAGACGTATGAAAGACATGGGTTTCTGCTGTCGCATTCCTTGTGTCAAGCCACTCTTGAACCACAGACAGCGTCAGAAGCGTCTTGCCTGGGCTAAAGAGAAACAGGACTGGACTGCTGGTGAGTGGTCCAAAGTCATGTTCTCTGATGAAAGTAAATTTTGCATTTCCTTTGGAAATCAAGGTCCCAGAGTCTGGAGGAAAAGAAGAGAGGCACTTCATCCACGTTGCTTGAAGTCCAGTGTAAAGTTTCCACAGTCAGTGATGGTTTGGGGTGCCATGTCATCTGCTGGTGTTGGTCCATTGTGTTTTCTGAGGTCCAGGGTCAACGCAGCCACATACCAGGAAGTTTTAGAGCACTTCATGCTTCCTGCAGCTGACCAACTTTTTGGAGATGCAGATTTCATTTTCCAACAGGACTTGGCACCTGCACACAGTGCCAAAGCTACCAGTACCTGGTTGAAGGACCATGGTATCCCTGTTCTTAATTGGCCAGCAAACTCTCCTGACCTTAACCCCATAGAAAATCTATGGGGTATTGTGAAGAAGAAGATGCAATACACCAGACCCAACAATTCAGAAGAGCTAAAAGCCACTATTAGAGCAACCTGGGCTATCATAACACCTGAGCAGTGCCACAGACTGATCGACTCCATGCCACGCCGCATTGCTGCAGTAATACAGGCCAAAGGAGGCCCAACTAAATACTGAGTGCTGTACATGCTCATACTTTTCATGTTCATACTTTTCAGTTGGCCAACATTTCTATAAATCCTTTGTTTTTATTGGTCTTCAGTAATATTCTAATTTTCTGATATGATGAATTTGAGATTTTCATTTGTTGTCATTTGTAATCATCAAAATTAAACAAAATAAACATCTGAAATATATGAGTTTGTATGTAATGTATGAATATAATATACAAGTTTCACTTTTTAAATGGAATTACTGAAATCAATCTACTTTTTCATGATATTCTAATTTTATGACCAGCACCTGTATAAGTACAGACCAAGCTCCCTTTATTAATTAAGTCACATTAAGTTTTATATTTTTCAGGGCCGGAATTTCGTGAAATCAATTCCATGATTCCTTTTTATATATATATATATTTTGCTAAGTATTTCCCAGAAAATTACCATGGTGCATTTCAAGGAATCTGGAGGAGTTTATTTTATCATAGTTTATTTTTGCTATAATCATTAGCTGCCATAATAATATTTCAAGACTGAGGGTTATTAGTATTTCAGCAAAATGGAGCCTAATTCTAAAAAAGACAGAAAAGATTAGAATAAAGTTTTGAACACAGTTGCAGTTTTTAATTTTTTAAGGTTTTCATGTGGAAAAATGTTGGTGCAGAAAAAAGCAAAATAATTCTGTTGCACTGCAAAGTGTTTAACTTATTTCACAGAGGAATGAGACTAAGTCCTGAATGCTCTCTAAAACATCTTGTGCTTAAAAGAATGGAGATGTTATACGCTAGACTAGGGCAGGTTTTTGATAGTGAATATGAATCATAGTTCAGTTTGTATCTCAGGTTTGGGATCGTAGTATTTTACTGTCTTGCATACAAAAAGAAAAACTAACACATTTTAGATCATTGCCGCTTTTATTCAATTCTTTCTCTATGTCTCCAGTTTAAAAAAGGGAATCTGTGTAATAAAAACGATTGTCTCATTGCTTCCATGGCAGTCCCTGGTTTTGGCTCTGTTCTGAAAAGTGGCAAAACAAACAGCGGAGAAAGTGCCGCAAAAGAAGGAAATTTCATGGGTTTAGTTTCTGAACTAAAGACAGAGACAACTGGTGACCATTATGAACGTTTTAAAGGCCTCTAACTGTCACAGTCTTGGTTTTGTTATGTTTATTTAGAGTATTCAGTTTTACTTTGCTCCTTGTTTTAGTGTTTATTATTTTGTTGTTTTCTTGTTAGTTCCTGTCTTCCAGGTTTTCCATTTGCTGTCCTCTGCTGCCCTCTTGTGTCCTCTTTCCCTAGCTCTGTTTCTGTCAGGATTTGGTGTTGGATTGAGGACCCAAATGCAGAGGCAAGTAGGCAGAGGTGAATTTAGGTGGGTTTAATGAGGTTCACAGGTACGGAGGCAGGAATAAAAAAATCCAACAAAATAACAAACAAACCAGAACCAAGGAGACATCAGGGGAAACCAAACTCTAGGAGCCAGGGAGAGACGAGGTAAGCAGACAGACGTTAGACGAGGATTCAGCAAACAGGAACTGAAGAGGGAGGGCTTTTAAAGGGGACAGAGACAAAGAGAGGGCTAACGAGGGGATTGGAAACAGGTGAGGGCAGAACAGAAAACAGAGCAAGGGAAAGAGGACACAAGAGGGCAGCAGAGGACAACAAATGGAAAACCTTGAAGACAGGAACTAACAAGAAAACAACAAAATAATAATTAAACACTAAAACAAGGAGCAGAGTAAAACTGAATACTCTAAATAAACATAACAAAACCAAGACTGTGATACTAACATTCATCTACTTAATTCTAATGTTTTTTTTTATTTCATTAATTAGCATTTTGCCAAAGTTTGATACTTGAATGTAGCTAAGCTGTCCTGTATTCATACCTCTGTATTTTTTTGTGATCCTCTGTGCGTGTGTGGGGTGTGTATATGGTGTGTGTGTGTGGGGTGTATATATGGGGTGTGTGTGTGTGGGGTGTGTATATGGGGTGTGTATATGGTGTGTATATATGGGGTGTGTGTGTGGGGTGTGTATATGGGGTGTGTATATGGTGTGTATATATGGGGTGTGTGTGTGTGGGGTGTGTATATGGGGTGTGTGTGTGGGGTGTATATATGGGGTGTGTGTGTGTGGGGTGTGTATATGGGGTGTGTGTGTTGGGTGTATATATGGGGTGTGTGTGTGTGGGGTGTGTATATGGGGTGTGTGTGTGGGGTGTGTATATGGGGTGTGTGTGTGGGGTGTGTGTGTGGGGTGTATATATGGGGTGTGTGTAGGCACTGCGGCTACAGCAAAGCATTCCAGGAATCTGATGAGGAGAAGATGCACTATCAGAATGGTCATGGTACGTAAGACAACTTAAAATCTATTATCACCGACAAATTTGGAGACATTTCCTCATATAATGAAGGTTTACAGTTTTTATCCACATTTTCATGCATGAGACAGCAGTTCTTCTTTCCTGTTCTTCTCTCCCATTTCTTCCACCAGGTTTCCACCTAAAGCAGCTGAAATGTGATGTTTCTCTCAACCCGACTTATGTGACCAAATGCTAATGTTTCTGTTTATCTTAGTATCATTCCCTGATTCACGGTTCTATATCGACCCACACACCTATGAGGACCCCTGCCAGGCAGTCCATGACTTTGCTCGAGAAATTGAAGCATCCAGGATCAAAATAGAAAAAATCATTGGTTCAGGTAAAACTATGGACATTAAACCTTTACAAAAAGACTCATATCAGAAATCGTCTTTGCACACTCTTAGCTCCGTGTCTGAAGTTGCTCTTCACCTCGATCTCTGAATGATTCAGAATTTCAACCTCCTAAAAGGATGAAAAAAATGGTGTACACATTCACAGTACTGCTGTTCTTTTTCTCAAATTTTCAGGAGAGTTCAGAGAGGTTTGTTACGGACGCATGAGGCTTCCGGGGAAACGAGACATCCCAGTGGCGTTGAAAACGCTGAAGGCAGGGTACACAGAGACACAGAAGAGGGACTTCTTGGCAGAAGCCTCCATCATGGCCCAGTTTGATCATCCAAACGTTATTCGGCTTGAGGGGGTGGTAACTCACAGTATGCTGACGCTCTTAGTAAAATGTCAATATTTTAGCGAAGATCTGCTTTAAAAATATGAGAGGGGGGACGTATGGGATATGCAGTTACTGTGCCTAAAAACCAGATCATCCAGTCAAATTGATACAAAGTTTTCTATCTAAGGAAAACCAGTTGATTGCATTGACTCATTGACTTAAATACAATCCCTCACACTAAGCATGCTTGTAGCGACAGTGGAAAGGAAAAACTCCCTTTTAACAGGTCCCGGCAACATATATATAACCCTGAATGTTTTTTCTTTATGTCCAGGTAAACCGGTGATGATCGTCACAGAGTACATGGAGAATGGCTCTCTTGACGCCTTCCTAAGGGTTGGTATTCATACTCACTGCTGGTCAATATTCATAAAACAATATTCTCTGCTGATTGTGAAGATCTCAGCCATCCAGGTCAGAGTCATTCCAAAATAGTAAAAAAAAAAAAAAATCCACTGGACTTTATTTCCAAGTTTGAAGACGTTTCTCTTCCATCCAGGAAGCTTTTTCAATTCCAAATGTCAGAAATAGCGTTGAGTTCCAGGTTTTATCCAGCAGCCCAACAAAGCCTGGTTTTAGTTTAGAAAACATGCAAATAGAAACGGATGAACGGGTCCCCCCCTTTGGAATGGGGGTCGTTTGGCTTCTTTGTTAGCCTGCAATGCCCCATACCTGTCTATGTCTCTGAAAGGGGGGTCGTTGAAGCTAGTTGTTAGTCTGGCTGAACAGGCGAGGTCTTCTATTCCCTTGTAAGGGGGTGGAGGTTGCAATGATAGCAGACAGGAATCAACTCAATTGCTGCATTTAGGTTTTTGAAAGCTGGAATCTGAGTCCACCCCCTCTGTTTAAGGTTAGTTTTTCAGTCTTAACATTGGAGAAACCAAACAACCTCTCCACAGACGCATGGCCAACACAGAACAGCGCCCTCTTCTGGACAAGACTCCATCTACATCTTATGGACAAAGGACATTCTTTGGAGGACCAGAATGTTTGCATTTTGGACAAAGAAGACAGGTGGTTTGAGAGGGGTGTGAAGGAAGCCATCTATGTTAAGAAAGAAAAACCAACCTTAAAGGAATAGTACACCCAAAACATGATTAGCCTTCATTTTCTACTCACCTCCATGCTGAACAACACTCTGGAGTACTTTTTTGATATCTCAAATGCATCTGGAGATCTGGGAGGCTTCTTGCTGTCTGCTGACATTCAAATAATGGAGGTCTATGGCGCCCGAGACAGAAAGGTCCATAAAAGTCCACAAAAACGTGTCAATATTCCTCCATACTGCTCGTCCAATGTATTCCAAGTGTCCTGAGTGGGTAGCATCCGGAATTTACTCGAAACGAAGTCATTTAGAATGTTTTTAGAGCATAAACAGTAGTGTATAGTATTTCCTAAAAGCGCGTTCACGAGTCTACGGAAACCGCGGCAGACCAAACCAGATGAAAGTGCGCATTCAGCGTCTGCTCTGCCGATAATGCAAGCGTAGAAGAAGAAATGTGCTGTTTACCTGTGCAAAGAAAGAAACAACGAAGGAAAAATGTCTGAGGACTTCAGTGTTGAGGAAGAACATGAGTTCTTTGCTGAGCTGAATGCGCACTTTCATCTGGTTTGGTCTGCCGCGGTTTCCGTAGACTCGTGAACGCGCTTTTAGGAAATCCTATACACTACTGTTTAGGCTCTAAAAACATTCTAAATGACTTTGTTTCGAGTAAATTATGGATGCTACCCACTCAGGACACTTGGAATACATTGGACCCTGTTTTGCCAAAACAGGGTACTCTAGCCATGCTTAGTTTAGCAGAGTATAATTCTCAAGAATTTTAGATCAGAAAGGAAGATTGGATATAGGTCTATAATTGACCAAGTCATCTGGGTCAAGAGACGGTTTCTTAAGCAAAGGTTTAATTCCAGCAACCTTAAAAGCCTTTGGTACATATCCCTGTAACAGAGATAGATTAATCACATCTAAAATGGAGGAGGAGATCAAAGGGAATACCTCCTTAAATAACCTGGTTGGAACTGGATCTAACATCCAAGTTGAAGGCTTAGATGAAGACGATAGTTTTGCTAACTCTGAAAGTTCAATTGGATCAAAGCAGTCTAAACCCGGTTCAGATTCCATGACTACCTCAGATGCTGCCCCCCCCTCCCTCCAGAGACAAACCAATCGCGGATAGAGGAGTGCTTATGATCTTATTTTTAATAAGATCAATCTTATTTATAAAGAATCCCATAAAATCATTGCTGCTAAGAGCAGGTGGAATGGACGGTTCAACAGAGCTATGGCCCTGGGTGAGTTTGAACCTTCTTTTGGGGGAGGAAAACTCTGTTAAAATAATCCTGAAGGTTATTAAAAAAGTGGTCAGAGAGGACAGGGTTGTGAGGAAATACTGTTATTTCTTCACATTCTATGCCGTATGTCAGCACAAGATCCAAAGTATGAAGATAAGAATGTGTGGGACTATTCACATTTTGAACAAAGCCAATAGTGTCTAAGATAGTATATATACCATATATAGTAAAGAGAATCTGTCCTAGCACTGTAAGAATACAATGCAACTTTATTGTCATTCCATTGTCACAAGTACAGAACAACGAAATTAAATCTCTGCATTAAACCCCTCCCCTTGGGGAGCAGTGGGCAGCCATTGTGCGGCACCCGGGGAGCAGTGTGGGGTTAAGGGGTCTTGCTCAGGGACCCAGAGTGGCAGTCTGTGGGAGTGGGGGATCGAACTCACAACCTCAGGATTCAAAGTCCTATGCCCACAAAGGAGATGCTTGCAGTGGTAGAAGTGAAAGGGTTTTTTCATAAAGGTTTCAGGACCCATATGACTGTTAAAAATGTTTTTGAGGTGAATTTAGTTAATATGGCATGTAAAAAAAAGCCTAATAACAGAGTATAGCTGTGGCTTATCCTCATTTCGCTATACAAAATTTTGCTTGATTATGTGAATCATCTGAAACTTTTAGAAAGCAAAAGCCTATTTAACTGTAATGGGACAAGAGCTTTTTCTAAACATATCTTTCTCTTGTCTTCATTTTTGTAGAGGCATGATGGCCAGTTCACCATCATCCAGCTGGTTGGCTTGCTGCGCGGCATTGCGGCAGGTATGAGCTACCTGTCTGACCTAGGATACATCCATCGGGACCTAGCCGCCCGCAACATACTGGTCAACAGCAACCTGGTGTGTAAGGTATCAGACTTTGGCCTGTCCAGGGTTCTGGAGGATGACCCAGAAGCTGCATACACCACCAGTGTGAGTTTTCACATTGAGGCAAGCACTAATGCAACAATACACACACAAACACATGAGTAAACACATAAAAAACCTCAAAAAATGGCTGTGATTAAAAATGTAAAGTGCAACAATAAAACAGCTAATATTTCATAACAATCAGCTCTTGTGGAAATGAAATAATCCTAAATCAGCTGGTTCCCTTTAAGAGAACCAGAAGCTTGTTTATCTTTACTTCCTGATAGTAAAGAATTACAATAGTCCAGCCTTGAAGTAACAAATGCATGGACTAGTTTCTCAGCATCACCCATGGACAGGAGATTGGATTTAAATTACATAAATATTTTTGTAAAGTGCGCATCACCATATCCACAGTGAAACATGTTACTGGTATTATGTTTTGTGCATGCTTTCATGCTTTTCTTTGGTTAGGACAAGGAAGCTCCGCAGAACTGATGGAAGATCAATTAATCTTATTGATAAGATATTAACAAATTCAAAGGACACAAATGATTTTACAAGGCTCTCTATATGAGTCCTTTCATTGTACACAACTTGTTATCTTCTACTGTATCCTGGACAAAGATGTCCAAACCACCTAATCTGGCTCCTCTCAATGAGGAGAAGAAGCTCTAATCTCTCCTGGAGTGTCCAGCCGCCCTGTGGAAAAAGCAAATTTCAGTGGCTTGTATCTGGGACCTTGATTTTTTTTTTTAAATCATGTTCCAGGTCCCTAAGGCACAAGCCACCTTTTTTCTCATTCAAGAATTATGGCCTCAGAATTCCCAAACCAGAGCCACGCTGGCCCATGGCTGTTCCTGAAAATCCTGTCCATAAAAATTGTGAACAGGGCAGCCCTGTCAGAGTCTAACATGCATCAGCAACAGGTGTGACCTAGTTCCAGCAGTTCTTGTACAGACTGGATGGCCCCTTTTAAAGAGCCTTAAGCTCCATAGTGTTCCCCAAACAGGGCACCATCAGGGAAATGGTGGTATATGCCTTCTCCAGGTCCACAGACCACAGAGTTGGACAAACTCCCAAGTATCCTTTAATAATAATAATAATAATAATAATAATAATTTTTCTTAACTGATCTCAAAATGACTCCCAAAGTACAAAAATATGATTGTTAGGTTAATTGGCTTCTCTAAATTCTCCTTCGGTGTGAGTGTGTGCGTGAATGGTTGTTTGGATGAATGGATGGATGCTCTCAAAATGGTAAATGGCCTGTACTTATGTAGCGCCTTTATTCAAGTCAGGAGACTTGACCAAAGCGCTTTACACTACATTCATTCATTCATTCACCCATTCACTGATGGTGGCAAGCTACATTGTAGCCACAGCAGCCCTGGGGTTCACTGACAGAAGCGGTACACTGGTGCCACCGGGCCCTTTGACCACCATCAGTAGACAATACAGGTGAAGTGTCTTGCCCAAGGACACAAAGACACTGAAAGTCGGAGTCGGGGCTTTAACCGTCAACCCTTCGATTTCAGGGCAAACTCCTACATCTAACGCTACTGTCGCCCCGAAAATGGAGAAATGTACCTCAGTACTTAACCCATCCCCTTAGGGAGTAATGGGTTATCACCCTGGGGAGCAGTGTGGGGTTAAGGATCTTGCTCAGAGACTCAGAGTGGCAGTCTGTGGGTATGGGGTGGGGTGTTAGAACCTTAAAGACTCGAAGCTTTATGCCCTAACGACTAGGGCCCTAACTTTGGACATAGCACACTGCAAAGGGAGAAGATTTAGTCAGTTGTTCCATGGCCAGGAAGAAAAACCACATTGCCCTTCCTGAAACTGTGGTTCAACAATCAGCTAGACTCTCCTCTATATCACCCTGGCACAGAACTTCTGGAGATGCCTGAAAAGTATGATCCCCCTATAGTTGGAACTATGCAGGCAGACCACTCCAGTCTGTCCTCAAACTCAATGACATGTTAAAGAGGTGTTGCTTTGACATCCTGACAACTTACAAAGATCTAAGCTAATTAACGCCTTCATCCCCCCAAAGCCTTGCCACCGTGGAGTTGTTTGCTCACCTCTGTGACTTCAGCCTGGATGATGAATGAATCCAGCCCCTGCACCCTGTCCTTATTCCACTATGAGGGACCTAACCCTAACATATTCCTTCAACCCTCCAACAATATCCTCTTTCAAGGTCAGCAGCGCCCCACCCCAAATAAACAACACTATTATTTATAGGACTGCCTTCCCCTCCAGAGATGCTGGACGGTTTGCCAGAATCTCTTTGAATCACTTTCTCTGCCCTAAGATTTGTCTCTGCGACTGCTACGGGCGGGGGCACACTTGGCCTAAAGATACTTGCTTGCTATCTTAAGAGTCCTACAAACCAGCTAAGGTCGGTATGACTTATTCTTCAGCTTGATACCATCCCTTACTGCCATCCACAGGTTTGGGGATTGCTGCCACAACAGACCTTACAGAAAGCTGCAGGTGACTGCATCAACAATGGAGGCAGAAAACATGGTCATTTAGACTCCCTGTCCCCAGCCTCCACTGGGATCTGGGAGAGCATCTCCCAGATGACCCAGGCCTCCTCCAGACATTCAAATTAGATCTCTCTACTCACTTGGGGCTGCCAGGTTTGTCCAGACTACTCCTCATTCAGCTCACTACCAGGTAGTGATTGGTAGACAGCTCCCCCCTCTCCTATCCCCAGTCTCCGCCAGAGACCGCCAGGCGATTACTGAGGAAAAACCAACCCCAGTCTTGTCTCCATGATGATCTCCCTCCTGCAAGGTAGCAGGAAATGTCACATGCCTCCATTTGTTTGCCATCATATGGGCTTTTTGAACTGCATTTTGTCTGACCACCACCCAGAGCCTGTTTGCTTTGGGATACCAATTATAGCGCCCAAAAACATAGTCCCTAAGACCATTTGGGCACTTAAACCCCTTCACCAATTATTTCTAAATGTTGCTATTGTTTCAGGTTCATTGTATTCATTAGGTAATCTAATGTTGTCTACCATGATTGTAATGCTGTTACATTCTGTTTTAACTGATTACCAACAGGGTGGAAAAATCCCAATTCGATGGACGGCTCCCGAGGCAATTGCATACAGAACGTTTTCCTCCTCCAGTGATGTGTGGAGCTATGGTGTGGTTATGTGGGAAGTAATGTCCTATGGAGAGCGGCCATACTGGAATCTCACCAACAGAGATGTAAGTGGTTTTTGCTAAATCAAAAAGCATGAATACAATACAATAAAACCTCCACCCTCTATTACTGCCATTACAAACTCCTGCAGTGTTTTGCTTAAAAATTGCAGGTTATTAAATCTGTGGAAGAGGGCTACAGGCTGCCTGCCCCTATGGGCTGCCCGGGTGCTCTACACACACTTATGCTGGATTGCTGGCAGAAGGATCGCAATGAGAGACCACGCTTTTGCCAGATAGTTACTATCCTCGACAAGCTGATCCGCAACCCGGAAAACCTGAAGTCCATTGATACACTCTGCAGGTATATGGATTCTATTCAATATGGTCAGCTGCAGAAAGGTATGCTTATAACGAACCTGAATTTCACAGCTAAAGCCAAGAATTCCCATGTGACCTTTATGTAGAGCGCTGGTCTAGATCAAAGCAAAGCAGAGCAAGGCTGTGAAAGGCAGCACATTCAGGGAGGCTAACAGCACGATTTTGGCGAAGTTAGCAGCGTTTGATCGCAGCCTCGCCTCCTAATAAAGTTAAAAATATGAACTTTTGCTTACATTCGCTTGGTGAAATTCGCAGGGACAAGATGTTGCTGTCAAGGCTCTAAACTTTGGACCCAGACTTTCAGACAGATGGACTGATGTGATTTACAATACCGTTTATTTAAGAACACATTTAATCTACGGCTCAGCGGCTAAGACACAAAAGGGCTGGAATCTCTGTTGAGGGGAAAACTCAGGTTAGTGACCACGTAAATCTGACAAAGGAAGATAGATTTTAAACTTTAGTCTGAGCCCAGAGTGGAATCCAGCCAGATGATTTCCCACAGAATGCGTCACCCAGAGAGTTCAAGGAGCCAAAGCCAAGAAGGCTGCTGAACTGTCTAATGAGCAGAAGCGAGCAGATGAGGGAAAGCATGAGTTTTCTAGTCCAGAGTAGAAGATCAGAGATCCGAAGAGGTATCAAAGAGAAACCCAAGTCGGGATCAGGATCCAGGGTCGTAATCAGGCAGAATCCTGCAGGAGTCCGAAGCCAGGTCAGGCAAACAGTCCAGAACTGGGGCAGGCAGGCTTAGAGTTACAAAGGCAGAAACTAGTCAAGAACACAAATGGTAAATGTCCTGTACTTATATAGCGCCTTTATTCAAATCAGGAGACTTGACCAAAGCGCTTTACACTACATTCATTCATTCATCCATTCACTCACACACTGATGGTGGCAAGCTACATTGTAGCCACAGCTGCCCTGGGGTTCACTGACAGAAGCGGGGCTGCCGTACACTGGTGCAACCGGGCCCTCTGACCACCATCAGTAGACAATGCAGGTGAACTGTCTTGCCCAAGGACACAAGGACACTGAAAGTCAGACCCGGGGCTTGAACTGTCAATCCTTCGATTTCAGGGGAAACTCCAACATCCAACGCCACTGTCGCCCCAATTCATTTGGGGCGACAATATATTTCATTTCATCTGTCTCTCGATCATGTTGGTGTGGAAAATGAAATCATTATCTCTTCTTTTTGCTGCAGTTTAAGCAGTCCTCCGTTGATGGACAGAGCTATCCCTGATTTCAACAGCTGTAACTCAGTGGACGAGTGGCTGGAAATGATAAAAATGGGCCGCTACAAGGAACGCTTTGCAGAGGGAGGCTATCACACTTTGGGACACGTCATAAGCATGAAGCAAGGGTGAGTAATCAGTGTATTTGGGGGTTAACAACTTGAAGGTGATGATGAGCCTCTGACTTAATTTGACTGGAAGCTTCTAAAAGCAAATGGAAAAGATTTTAGGCTGAGAAAATATTTTAATGAAAAGGAAATTTTACTCAAGTAATCGTAGATTTGAAACTAGTGCACATTACTAATAAATAAGGGCTGATTTACCAAACCCGAAATTGATTGTGGGCAGTTTTTGTGACTATATTTGACACATATTAAACTACGGAAGAGGATTAGGGCCACTGAAAAAAAAAAAAAGTTAACTGATTTTTAAATTTTATTTCAGTTTAACATGAGAAGAATTCTGACTTTAATCTCAGAATTCTGACTTTTTTCTCAGAATTCTGAGATTAAAGTCAGAATTCTGACTTTTTTCTGAGAATTCCCTTTTTTTCTCAGAATTCTGTCTGAATTCTGACAATAAAAAAAGTCGTTGCTAAAGATAATTCTAGAAACATGAGTGGAAAGAAAAGCTGTAGTGAGGAAAGGTGAACCAACACGGGGAGTGGGTTGCCAGTTCAGGCACCATCATCATCATCAGCCTTGCTTTTGTCACCCTGCTCTGGGACAGACTTTACCAAATGCAACAGAGACACAGAAATAAATATCAAACAATAAAGCAGGAACTGAAAAGAGTAGTCGTTTACCTTCTAGAACCTTAAAATGACTTGTTTTTCTGTCACCCAGGGACATCCAGAGGCTCGGCGTGACACTGATGGGTCATCAGAAGAAGATCATGACCAGTGTCCAACTAATGAGAGCACAAGTCCTAAACAAGAGTGTTTCATCCGTCCATGTATAACTTCAGGTTTCTAACTGCATTAGAGACCAAAGCTTTTCTAAGACTGACAAGGATTCTTTGAGAAACCAGAGAAGATGGAAGAAGATGCTATTAAGGAACTTCCGAACGTTTTTTAAAACAAAGTGTACGAATAAGCAAGGAAATGCATTCTTTGGGACCTACTTTTTTTTGTTGTTTTTGTTTTGTTTTTTTTCAACTGAATTGAATTTGAACACTGAAAATTCTGCCTTTATTACTACATATTCTAAGTTTCTTCTTTACAATGAAATAATTATTTATTATTTATGTATCTGAGGATTATGTAGCAACAGGCAGGTTCTTTAAAAACTGCAATAATTTTAAAAGTATATATCTCTGAATGAAGAAAAAAAGGGAAAGAACATCCATCAGTGGTTTAAAAGAAATACTTTATCCCAGGCTTTTTTATTCCAACAAACGTCTCCTCTGATCATGTTGCTTCTACCACTAGGTGCCCCCCCCACCCCCGCCCCGAAAACTGGTCATCTTGCAGCTGCATGGCGCACAATGATTGTACTTGCAAAATGTGTATGATTGAAATATAGAGCACTTTATTCTACAGTCTTTCTGTGATCAAAAGGTTTTTCAGATGAGAGACAGACCTGAACACAATCAATTAAACACAACAGTAGCTGAAGAATTTAATGAATTATCAAATATCTATTTATCAGACAAAGTTTAGGCAAATCTAGAAGTTAAAAGCTCTCAGACTGTTGGGAGATGCTAGTTTATGTTGCATTGAAAAATCTGCTGCCAGCCTGATGAATAAGATTCTCTACCTCAAATGCTCAACAGGGGGCAGACCTGGACCGCAGGCGCGCCGGTGAAGAACCGATCTATTGCTTGTCTTTTTTTATAAAAGAAACATGAAACCTCTGAGAAAAGATGCTAAAAGTCTCTAATATCAATATCTATATTGATCTGATTTTTGTCGAGTCCAGTAATATCTGGATCTTTCTACATTTTAGGATATACTTTGCTTTAGGTCCCTGTTTTGATCTGTTATTGAAATATGCCTGGCCGACTAAGAAATAATAATAATTATGATAATAATACAAAGAAATGCTTAAGACAATAATTTTTTTAGCATTAATGCTAAATAGATCAAACATCAGACTAATAAACCCTGTAGCAACAACAGAGTGGCATACTGTTTTGAGAATATACAACAGTGCTAAAGTTCTGTTTGAAACAGTTCTGGCATTAAATACAGGTTTTCAAATAATTTTTTGTATTTGCAGATGTATAAAACCAAGAACCTCTTGGCATGCGGAAAAGCAAAATCCTGACTTTAGGCCAGATTACCTACAGACAGACTCATTAGGCCTTAATGTCTGGCCTTAAAATGTGCTTCTATAGGAATGCTAAAAAATTTATTCATCAAACCCAAGTCCCAGTCTGGGTTATTTTTAGACCAACATTAATGTAATTATAGGAGGCAATTTAAATCGGTTATCATCTTCTTGTTTTTCTCTGTGCTGATCAGGACATGTTTCTACCAGTTCACAAGCATCAGCTGTCTGCATTCTGACTCATCCTCAGAAGCCGAATCTGAGATTCATCTAAGAACTTCTGAAGATGGAAACCTGGCGATTTGCGAAATTAGAGAAATCTACAGTGTAGAATGGGGAGAGGGCAAATCCACTTATCTAGCTCCTCTAACTTTAATGCATATTTTCTTTCTATTTCTGAATGAAATAGGTGACCTTTACAAGGAGAGCTGAGCTTTAGTCTCTCCTTCTGCTCACGGTATAGATTCTAGTCCTGGAACCACCGCTGCTATAAGACCATCCCCAAGATGCAGATGTTCACACGACTATCGTTGCACATATTCAGAAATTTAAAATCCATGGGACTGTAGCCAAACTCTTGGCACGTGGCCACCAGTGTTAATTTTGTTGACGAAGACTATGACGAAAAATACTTGTCAACGAACCTTTTTCACAGGACTTAAACTAAATAAAAACTAAACAAAAAGTGAGATATGATGACTAAGACTATTATGAAAATAACTGACACTTTAATCAACTAATAAAAACTAGACTAAACTATTAGGGAGGGACGAACGGTGATCCTATCAGAATTACTTTTTTTGTGGGACAAGTTGGGAAGAAATCCAATCAAAAGTTAGTTGCCAACCGCCATAGAAAGAAATCCATGTGGCGGTAATGCGCCATAAAGCTGTGCAAAGAAGGAGAAGAAAAAGAGAGCGCGTATGGTTGAAGCATAGAAGCAGCATTTTCGTAGCAGTAGTAGCCTTTCAAAAATCAAATGAATAATAGACATTTTACAACAGCTAGGGCGAAAAAGAAGAGTTGATATCTGGGCACTCTTCACATACGACACCAAGGACAACAAGACAGCCTGCAAACCGTGTAGGGAGCCAAAATATCTGGAAAAAACACCACTAACTTGAAACGGCATTTGCAGACGACTCATCCAGAGATACATGCGAAGGTAAGCATACACGCTAAGCATACAAGGTTATTTTTTATTCGATTAACCGCCGTGTTTGCGCTAAACTTTCAGGGAGCAAAGCCACAGTTAATCTTTTTGAATTTCAAAATAAAATACATGTTTTGTATCTGTAACTATTCAATCTGTGTCTAAATCTAGATAGATACTTTATTGATCCAGACTGAGACTAAACTAAGACTAAAAGACTTAAGACTAGACTAAGACTAAACCTCTTTTGACATTTAGTCGACAAAAACTACACTAAGACTAAAAGATTTCAGATGACTAAAATATGACTAAAACTAATTGGTGTGTTATTCAAAAGACTAAGACTAAAACTCTTGACATTTAGTTGACAAAGACTAGACTAAGACTAAAAGATTTCAGATTACTAAAATATGACTAAAACTAAATGTGTGTTTTTCAAAAGACTAAGACTAAATCAGAATTTGCTGTCAAAATTAACACTGGTGGCCACAGGAGGAAATCTGGTGACAAATGAAATATAGATGCTAACAAAACAGCACAAAAAAAAAACTTCTATTAGATTAAAGATGTTTAACATCAAGCACAGTGAACATGGGTGTGAGATGACACCATGAAAAAGCCAGACTGGAATTCACTAAACTACATGTGGAGAATTGCATGGACAGATGAGATGGAAAGGATGTTTTATGTCACAGCACATTAACTCTATGTTCTCAGACAGACACGAGGAGTCTCTGTTATGTTTACTTCCTCTGGAACAGGGTGCCTTGAATCTCTAAAGGGTACAGTTAAATCTCAAGACTATCAAGGAAGATTCTCCACAATCTCAGAAAGTTACAGGAATCATTTATTTTCTATTACTACCTCAAAAGGTTGTGCAACAAAATATAAAGTTATGGATAACATGTTTTTTTTTTTTTCCAGGCCTGTTTAGTATTTTTTATTTTTTTTCAATCAATCTGTTCAGCATGTTTGAAAAGAAATGCCGGGCTTTCTTTTGTTCCTTTTAATAGAATTTGTATTTATTATAACTTTTGTCAGATTCAGGTTGTTTTTGTGACCATTGTGGGTTTTGCTTTCATTAAATGAGAGGTACCAACAATTGTGTCCAGGTGTTTACATCGTTTTAAGAGAGGGTGGGATTCAGGCTGGTTGTTGCTGAGGTAGGCAGCTTTTACACTGTCTTTGGACCGTAAATTTTCAGCCAGCAATAGCAAGCCTGTTAGCAAAACACAGCGGACTGGTAGACTTAACTGTCAGGATTTGGTGCTGGATTGAGGACCCAAAAGCAGGACCCCCTTGTGTCCTCTTTCCCTTGCTCTGTTTTCTGTTCTGCCCTCACCTGTTTCCAATTCCCTCGTTAGCCCTCTCTTTGTCTCTGTCCCCTTTAAAAGCCCTCCCTCTTCAGTTCCTGTTTGCTGGATCCTCGTCTAACGTCTGTCTGCTTACCTCGTCTCTCCCTGGCTCCTAGAGTTTGGTTTCCCCTGATGTCTCCTTGGTTCTGGTTTGTTTGTTATTTTGTTGGATTTTTTGATTCCTGCCTCAGTTCCTTTGAACCTCATTAAACCCACCTAAATTCACCTCTGCCTACTGGCCTCTGCTTTTGGGTCCTCAATCCAACACCAAATCCTGACAAATCCAACTCTAAAACGTTTTTGTCATTGTTTTATCATCCTTATGGCTAATGACAAATAATGTGTAAAATATTTATTAAGATGGAATAAAGGAATGTTTATCTAAATGAGAAACTATTTTAATTCAACTGAAAAAAGATTGCCATTGCACTACACTTTTTATGGCCTGTTTACTGAGAATAAACTACATTTCCAACTATGTAAAGCATGTAAATTGAGAAAAACCTATACCTTTCAAATGGCTGTGGGTTCTAGTAATGCTGTCTGTAATACAGATGAAATGATATAGGTAAAAGACAAAACAGGAAAACCCTATAAAAATCTGTATGAGTGATTTCATTCTTAAAAAAATGCAACTTGAGTGAAATTCAGTTACCGGGGCAGAATAGACCGACAGGTTAGTTTGGCCAAACAGCTGACAGCAGGTAAACCCACGCACCTGCTGTGTAGATGGCATAGATGCCCCAGAGTCAGACTTTTATGCAGAATGAGGAATTGGCAAACCTTGTTCCACCTTTCTTTGCATGGTTGTCAGGACTCCTCCTTTGACCAGACATCACTCCACCAAACAGAACCACTCACACAGGGTGATCTACTGTCTTCCCCAAGCCCACATCCTGCAAACTCTTCTGAACCTTTATGTTTTCTATTTTTCATGCATATTTTCAAATATAAAAAGCCAACATTCACCTCTCTTTTGTTCTAGCAGCCGAACTAACCGACTTAACCAACAAATCAGATCATGGCCCTACCCCTAACCTCCAGCAGAACCAGGCTCAGTGTGAGCGGCCATCTGCTGAGGCTGACTGGGGTTCAAGGAGACAGAAGCAGACATAGAAAAAGAAGCATAGAGACAAAAGGCAACTGTCAATCAGCTCCACAGGTGGCTCCGTCTAAGAAAGACAAGCTCCAGAGCAGTTCCCATGCCAGAGGTTGAATAAATAAAATGAAATTAATTTAAGAGGGCACATTTTGGCCCGCCAAAAGAGTAACAGCAATTGGTTTCACCTGGTTCCCGCAACTATTTAAGTTGTTTGCCTGCCTGTCATCAGTGTCGGATTATTCAAGCTGTTTGAGACTCTGATTCTGACCTGTTTTCTGCCTCTGTATATTTGTTTTTTTGCTTTTTCCCTGTCTGCTCTGTAACTTTTGTTTTTGGACTGACTTCCTGGATTCTGCTGGTTACCGAACCTAAACTTTGTTACTGAGCTCGGCTTGGATTTTCCTTCGGTACCTTTTCAGCTCTCTGATAGCCTGGTCTGTCAACCTGATTTGGATTTTACTTCGCCTCTGGATAATCCCTCATAGACACTGTTGCCTCCTCGCCGTTGGCTGACGCCAGGTCCTCATCACCTGAGCTCTGAAGTGGTTATGGCTGCAAGTGGTGGACAATATCCCACTGGATTCCTCCTCTCCCTCTGGAATCGGACTGAACTCTCAACCAGGTGAGTTAATTTAGCTCCTAGTCATGATCAGCTCGACATTCTTGTCACTGACTGAGTTTTCTGTCTCTGCATAGAATCCGCTGACGTCCAGCAATTTGCTTAAGTTATGAATAGACATGTTTCAAAACCTTCCTGATCTATCAGCTTGAAAATTGAGTCCAGGGTTCAGAGGTCTTACATAAAGAATCTGGCAAAATATGGATCCACCACCTGACAGATGTTGCCGTGAGATCGACCATCAGAAGGATTCTCAGCTTGAAGCCTGAGTTGCTGAGATCCTCACTCATCTGTGTAGTCAGGCGCTGGCTGCCGATGTTCCTTCCCTCCCTGTCAGGAATCTTGTCTGTCTACCCCTGAGCAGCATAGGCATGATCAGGAGCAATGTGAAGCATTTCTCACCCAGCGCAACATTCATTTCGAGCTAAGGCCCTCCGCATTTCTGTCCGCTTGAGTCAAGTTAGCTTATGTAATTTTGCTGTTAGCAGGTAAGGCAATGTTGTGGGGAATGTCGGAGTGGGAGAATAACTCCTGTGTGAATCCTATGAGGATTCTTCTTAGGAGTTAGTCTTAGGAGTTAGTTTTTAGCCCCGTTCTCCCCAGCAGAGAGTCTTCTAGACCAGTTTTTTTCAACCCTGGTCCTCAAGGCACCCTGCCCTGCATGTTTTAGATGTTTCCCAGCTTTCACACACCTGTTATCAATTGATAGCAGATTATCAGGCTTTGCTGAACTGCAATTATCTGAATCATGTGTGCCGAACCTCAGAAACATTCAAAACATGCAGAGCAGGGTGCCTTGAGGACCAGAATTGAAAAACACTGTTCTACTGTTCTACTGTCCGCCTCCCCAGAGTTTCTGCTCCCTGTGACTCTGTCTGTTGGATCATGCAGCCAGTTTGTCAGCCTTTCTGGACTCAGGAGGAGATATCGAGTTCATGGATGGAGACCTGGCCAGGCAACTCTGCAAAAAGCTACTTCCCACGCCAGACTCACAAAAGGTAGCCCTTGATGGGCATCAGCTTAATCAGTCATCTCTCTTGACAGAACATGTACAGCTGGTGGTGGGTGGTAACCATGTTTAACTATTATCTCTTCTAATTATTGACTCACTTCAGTTCCCTGTCATTTTAGGTTCAACCTGATTAACCTGGCACAACCCTCATATTGACTGGCAGAGGGTGGAAGTGTTAGGCTGGTCCGCTGCTTGTTTGAGCTCCTGTTTAAGGTCAGCTAACTCTGAGGATCCTGAGTTTCATCCGGATCTTTCCAAGGTCCTCAAGGAGTATCATGGTCTCCTTGAGGTTTTTTAATAAGGGTAAAGCAACAGCCCTACCTCATCAAAGACCCTTTGATTGTGGGATCGAACTCCTGTCAATACCACACCCCCTAGGGGTAGGTTATACTCCCTGTACATCTCCGAATCACTTAGGGCAGGTATCATTCATCCCTCTTCCTTATCTGTTGGGGCAGGTTTCATTTTTTGTTGATAAAAAGTATGGATTCCTCAAGCCCTGCATTGACAGGGGGCTTAATGACATCATAGTGAAGAATCTGTACCTCATTCCGCTGATAAATTCCGGATTTGATCAGTTTAAGGTAGCTAAGGTTTTCACCAAGCTTGATCTCTGTAATGCATACCACTTGAATCACTGGACATCCAGGGGGGTGATCAGTGGAAGACTGCATTTACACCCCCACCGGTCACTTCGAGTATCTGGTGATGCCTTTTGGGCTCACCAATGCACCAGCAGTTTTTCAGAACCTTGTGAATGATGTACTTAGGGACACTTTGTCTTTGTGTACATAGACATACATATTCATTTATTCTCGGCAGTTGGATTCCAACTGCAACACGTCAGATCTGTACTGCTTTGCCTTTTATAGAACCAGTGGTTAAGGCTGAGCACTGTGAGTTTCTTTTCTGTGTTTGGTGATCTCCCCCAACCAGATCTGCATGGACCCCATGGAGGTATGCGCAGTCACTGACTGGCTCATTCCCAGGGATAGGAAGCCACTTAAGAGGTTCTTGGGCTTTGCTAACTTTTACCACCGGTTTATCAGGAACTATAGTCAGATGGCTGCACCCCTCCACATATTACTGTTATATAACAGTAATATGTTCTGCCTGATTCTGTAAGGTGTGCTATTACTATAGTTCAAATCAAGAAGGAGGTCAGACAGGCCCTCCTCAACCAACCTTCTCCCAATGACTGTCCCACTGATCGTTTGTGAGTTCCAAATGCTCTGAGAGGGAGGGTTTTAGAGTTCTGTCACGGTTCTCATTTGTTTTGTTATTCTGTCGTTACAAAGACAATTGACATTGTTCAGACTCAGTGTTGGTGGCCTTCTCTCTCTGCAGATGTGTAGGAGTTTGTGGTGCCCTGCCTTAGTGTAAGCAATCCAAAATCTCCTAACAACCTCCACTGGTTTTCTCAGGCCTTTGCCTATCCCATCCTGTCCTTGGTCCTACATTGTTATGGACTTTGTTACCGGGTTGCCTTGCTCTGACAGTAATGCTGTCATTCCCACTGTTATAGACAGGTACTCTAAGATGGTGCATTTGGTCCCTCTGCCCAAACTCTCCTCTGCTAAGGAAATGGGGGAGGTCCTCATCAGTTAGGTCTTCCGGCTTCATGGTCTCCCCACTGACATTGTATCTGACAGGGGTCCCCAGTTTGTCTACAGGTTCTGGAGGGAGTTCTGTTCATTGTTAAATAAATTAAGATACACCCAATTGTAGTCCAACCTTTCCCCTTTAGTTACGCGATCACCAGCCGGTAGTTTTATATATGCACCTTCTTCTTCTCTTTTTGACTACATACCACTGGCAAGAACGACAATAGTGCAGAAAAAGTCAGTGAAATTTTGGTCAGATGAGGCCACTGAGAAACTGAGGGATTGTTTCAGAACCATAGACTGGACCATGTTCCAAAGCTTTCATGGTGATGGTATCAACAGCCTGACCGAATGTGGGGAGAGCACGGTGCCCACTCGATGGAAATAGAGGAGCAGCTGGCACAAAACAACATCTCAAGAACATCTCCAGCTTTAGGCTGGGGAGACCACAAGCAGAGCTGCAGACAGAGACTCTTCTCACACCAGCCCCCTCCCTGTCCTCAACTCTTACACAGTTCCAACCCCCAGAGACCTCCCCTCCCCCTCACCGCCACTCTCACCAACCGCAACCCACTCACACCCTCTGCCATGTAACTTCGATGCAGGTGAGAGACCAGCTGAAGAGACAAAACAGAGGAAAACCTCTGGACAAGACAGGATTCCTCCAAGGCTGCAGAGGAACTGTGCTGATGAGCTCTGCAAGGTCCTCAGCTACATCTACAACCTGAGCCTCAGCCTAGGGGTGGTCCCCACTCTCTGGAAGACCTCCTGTGTGGTACCGGTTTCCAAAACACCACATGCCAAGGAACCAGTCCACTCTAGACCAGTAACCCTGACCTCCCACCTGATGAAGACCATGGCGCCTCATCCTAGCCCACCTGGGCACCGTGGTGAGCCCCATCCTGGACCTCCTGCAATTTGCTTATGGACCTGACATCAGAGTTGAGGATAACATCATCAACCTGCTGCAGCGGTTGCTCACCCACCTGGAGCGCAGTGAGAATCATGTTTTTTTTTACTTTTCCATCAGACCAGAGCTGCTAAGAGGGAAGTTGGAGGATGCTGAAGTGGACAGACACCAAATGCCTTCAGTTCTTTCCAGCTGCTCGGCTGTCAGTCAGAGGAGGCAGTCTGCAGTAGCGGGGGCCCCCAGGGCCCCGTTCTCTCTCCATTTCTCTTCAACCTTTACACCTCGAACTTCATCTACAACACAGACAGCTGTAGGCTGTGTTTCTGAGGGGAACAAGCTTTTCTTCCTTTGTCACCTTCTTCTTCTCTTTTTGACTATTTGAGCTGATAGAATGAGCAACATTCTCCACTGTGAAATCAATAAAGTCAATGAAATAATCAAGCCGAGCCATTTTTGGCCAAGTCATTATTCTATAAATAATCCAATAATAATTTATTTATACTATTTTTCTGCGTTGCCCTCCCAAAATCTAGCGGTACAAACAACATCTATTTAAATTGTGTGGCTCACATGACACCATCCTGGTAGATAATCTGCAAACTGCCCAGTAGTTGCAGGTGCAATTTAACAAAGCAGTTACCTCTTGGACACTAGGCCTGTTTTCGAGAAATATGCTTGAAAATAATATGCCCAAAATGAATTGGTTATATCTCAAGAACATGTTGGGATCCTCAGGCTTGCCCACCAGAGGGCGCCGAGGATCCTCTTCTGCTCTCTTTGTTTTTCCCTTAGGTTTGGAGTTACTGTGGGGATCTGGAGATTACCCTCTGTCTCCAGCAGGATGCGCTGTGGGTCTTCTGGAGCTGGAACTTTCCTGCACACCTGTTCCTAATCCTCTCATTAGAAGACCTCTCCTTTATAAGCTCCTGCCATACCTTGATCCCACGCCGCAGTGTTGATCTTAGTTGGTTAGCTTCCTGAGCCTCTGTTACAGATGAATCTTTGTTATCTCTCGTGTGAGATCAGATTCTAATTCTTCCTTGTCTCTTCCTCACAGGAATCCTGTCTCTTCGTGAAAGCTCTGGATGAGCTTAACCCCCTGTCTCCTCGTGAAAGCTCTGGATGAGCTAAACCCCCTGTCTCCTCGTGAAAGCTCTGGATGAGCTTAACCCCCTGTCTCCTCGTGAAAGCTCTGGATGAGCTAAACCCCCTGTCTCCTCGTGAAAGCTCTGGATGAGCTTAACCCCCTGTCTCCTCGTGAAAGCTCTGGATGAGCTTAGCCACCTGTCTCCTCGTGAAAGCTCTGGATGAGCTTAACCCCCTGTCTCCTCGTGAAAGCTCTGGATGAGCTTAGCCACCTGTCTCCTCGTGAAAGCTCTGGATGAGCTTAACCTCCTGTTTCCTTGTGACGCTCTGGAAGAACTGTCTCTCTGGCAACCTGTCTCTGGCCTGCAGCTCTGGGAGAGTTGCATCATAGGAAGCCAGTCCCAAGCCTGACGCTCTAGGAAAGCTAACCTGCTAATCTGCCCTGGTGAGCCAACCCAAGAATTCTACGTGGATGCTACCTGACAACTTCCCCTGTGGAGTTTCCCTAAGAGGTTCCCATGTGGATTTCCCCTGTTGTTTCCCTGCAGTGAGCTGGAAGCTCAAATCAAGCCATCTCCCTTTCCCCGCACAGACCCCAGCGAATCAGTCCCCTGCCTGAACTGTGATTCATGTGCTTGTGACTTTAATAAACTCTTTGGACTTTTACCAGTGCCTCCGTGTGTGTTCTGCATCTTGGGCTTACTCTCTGTGACACCCATCATGACAGAACACTGCGGCCACACAAAGCCCAGCAGATCACCTCCGTCGTAGAACTGAGAAACTGGACGCTCTGACTCCTGATCACACACAGTCCCTCCGTGAGTTAAAATCCCCATTTTACTTTAAGAAAACACACGTTTCAAGATCCCACAGGCTTCGTGGGAATCACAAGATGGCGCCAGTCCAACTTCCGGTTCCGGTTTCGTCACTTCCGGAATTCCGCACGTCACCCCCGAGTCAAGATGATAACCCTCCTTTCGATTCTGAGCTCAGTCCGTCGTTTTCGTCACCTGGTCCTTCACTTCCTGAGAGATTTTCTGGCAACCCACGTAAGCTAAGGGGATTTCTATTTCAGTGTCGGTTATTTTTCAGTTTTCATTCTACTAGCTTTCTTAATGATAAGGATAAGATTGCTTTTGTAGTTTCTTTTCTGTCTGATGAGGCCCTTGAATGGGCAGAGACAAAATTTCCACTCAAAACCAGAAAGAACCACACATATGAGAGATTCATCCAAGAATTAGAAAGAACCTTTAGCCAGTCCTCTAGTTTCTCCGTTTCCAGTTACCTTCTGAATTTTAAACAGGGTATTAGATCCGTAGCTGAATGTTCTTCCGAGTTCCTGGGTAGTGCAGCCGTTTCTGGTTGGAATGAGTCTGCACTCAAGTCCGCTTTCCTCTTAGGTCTAAATGAATCTGTCAGAACCGAGCTTTCCTTTTTACGTCGAGCCACCTAGCCTCGATGACCTCATTGAACTAGCCATAGGATTAGATCTAGCATCTCAAACCAGTTTCAACTCCTCTCCGCGCCGGTTTAGCCTTAGTTCCCATGTTCTTGACCACCATTTAAGTTCATCCATTAAAAACCTCAAAATTAGTCCACCAGTTTCACGTCCATCAGTCAGAGTTCCACGCCAGCCAGATTCTGATCCTGAACTAGTAATTAACCCGGATAATTTCAAACCTGACCCCGTGCCTGATCCCTTAGCTTCTGATCATGTTATTCATTCTGGTACCCTCACGTTTCAACCGGTTTATTTATCGCCAGATCCAATCAGTGAACCCGTCAGTTTAACTTCTAAGACCCCCCGATGTAAGAGGCGGCGTCGCCGTAAGCACGCTCAGAGCCGGCTAGAGACCCCTGAGTTAGCCCTGTGCCGTCCAGTGACCCCTGAGTTAGCCATGTGCCGTCCAGAGACTCCAGAGTTAGCCATGTGCCGTCCAGAGACCCCTGAGTTAGCCATGTGCCATCCAGAGATCCCTGAGTTAGCCCTGTGTCGTCCAGAGACCTCTGAGTTAGCCCTGTGCTGTCCAGAGACCCCTGAGCCTACACTGTGCCGTCCAGAGACCCTTGAGCTTACATTTAAGAGAACTTCAGAATTTTGTGTTGGTGAAAGTGTGCCTCCAAGAGTCCCTCAGCGTAGGCCTCTAATCACCAGGGATCCTCCACCGACGCCCCAAGCCACCTCAGAGACTGAACTTGAGCCTCCATGGGTGATCCCTTCGTTTCCAGAGGTGGAACCACAGTCGGTGGTCCCACCTGCTCCTGAGGCTGTACCGCAATCAGTGGTCCCTCCTGCTCCTGAGGGTGAACCACAGTCGGTGGTGTCACCTGCTCCTGAGACGGATCCACGGTCGGTGGGTTCACATGTTCCTGAGTTGGAGCCACTGTCGTTGGTCTCCCCTGTTCCTGATCGGGGGCCGCAATCGGCGGGCTCCCCTGTTCCTGATCGGGAGCCGCAATCGGCGGGCTCCCCTGTTCCTGATCGGGAGCCGCAATCGGCGGGCTCCCCTGCTCCTGAACCGCAGTCGGCGGCCTCTTCAGAGCCTCCTCCAGAGCCGCAGTCGGCGGCCTCTTCAGAGCCTCCTCCAGAGCCGCAGTCGGCGGCCTCTTCAGAGCCTCCTCCAGAGCCGCAGTCGGCGGCCTCTTCAGAGCCTCCTCCAGAGCCGCAGTCGGCGGCCTCTTCAGAGCCTCCTCCAGAGCCGCACTCGATGGTCCTCCCAGAGCCTCCTTCAGAGCCGCACTCGACGGTCTCCCTAGAGCCTCCACCAGAGCCGCAGTCGGCGTTCTCCTCAGAGCCTCCTCCTGAGCCGCAGTCGGCGGCTGTTTCTGAGACTGTTCCTGAGCTGCCGAGGAGGGGACGGGGTACCCCGTGGGGGTACCTGCTGAAGCTTGGGCGTCATCCTCCTGATAAGCTGCTTCGCCTCCGGCCCCGCGGCAGACCTCCAGAGCGTCAGCTTCGCCTCCGGCCCCGCGGCAGACCTCCAGAGCGTCAGCTTCGCCTCCGGCCCCGCGGCAGACCTCCAGAGCGTCAGCTTCGCCTCCGGCCCTGCGGCAGACCCCCGGAGCATCATCTTCACCGTCGACCCCGTGGCAGACCCCCAGAGTGTCAGCGTCGCCTTCGACCCCGCTGCCGGCCTCCTGAACCTCAACCTTGTCTCCGGCTCGGCGGTGGTCCCCCTAAGACGCTGCTCCACCTTCATCACAACGGTCGACCTCCTGAGCAGCAACTACGCCTCCGCCGTCGGCCCCACGGCAGGCCACCTGAGACTGTGTCCTGCAGCCAGCCCCATGGCAGGCCACCTGAGACTGTGTCCTGCAGCCGGCCCCATGGCAGGCCACCTGAGACTGTGTCCTGCTGCCGGTACTTTGGTCGGCCACCTGAGACTGTGTCCTGCTGCCGGTACTTTGGCCGGTCACCAGAGAATCTGTCCCGCTGCCGGTCCCTCGGCCGGCCACTAGAGACTGTGCCCAAGAAAGTTTTGGGGTTTTCTTTTGCTGTCGTCCACCATAAGTGGATCGTTTTTTGTTCTGGACTCTGTTTTTGTTTTCTGCCCTCCTGGCCTGTTTCCCCCTTCGCCCACCCTGGGTGGGTTGTTTTTTGTTTGTTGGACCTTTTTTTCTGTTGGTTCTGGCCCTCCTCGCCCTAGTGCCCCCTCCGCCCGCCCTGGGTGGGTTGTTTTTGTTTTCTGGACTCTATTTTCTGTTGTCTCTGGCCCTCCTCACCCTAGTGCCCCCTCCGCCCACCCTGAGTGGGTTGTTTTTTGTTGTTTTTTGGACTTTTTTTTTCAGGGGGCGTCTGGAATCCGCCCTTGAGGGGGGGGCTCTGTTGGGATCCTCAGGCTTGCCCACCAGAGGGCGCCGAGGATCCTCTTCTGCTCTCTTTGTTTTTCCCTTAGGTTTGGAGTTACTGTGGGGATCTGGAGATTACCCTCTGTCTCCAGCAGGATGCGCTGTGGGTCTTCTGGAGCTGGTACTTTCCTGCACAGACCTCTCCTTTATAAGCTCCTGCCTGACCTTGATCCCACGCCGCAGTGTTGATCTTAGTTGGTTAGCTTCCTGAGCCTCTGTTACAGATGAATCTTTGTTATCTCTCGTGTGAGATCAGATTCTAATTCTTCCTTGTCTCTTCCTCACAGGAATCCTGTCTCTTCGTGAAAGCTCTGGATGAGCTAAACCCCCTGTCTCCTCGTGAAAGCTCTGGATGAGCTTAACCCCCTGTCTCCTTGTGAAAGCTCTGGATGAGCTTAGCCACCTGTCTCCTCGTGAAAGCTCTGGATGAGCTTAACCTCCTGTTTCCTTGTGACGCTCTGGAAGAACTGTCTCTCTGGCAACCTGTCTCTGGCCTGCAGCTCTGGGAGAGTTGCATCATAGGAAGCCAGTCCCAAGCCTGACGCTCTAGGAAAGCTAACCTGCTAATCTGCCCTGGTGAGCCAACCCAAGAATTCTACGTGGATGCTACCTGACAACTTCCCCTGTGGAGTTTCCCTAAGAGGTTCCCATGTGGATTTCCCCTGTTGTTTCCCTGCAGTGAGCTGGAAGCTCAAATCCAGCCATCTCCCTTTCCCCGCACAGACCCCAGCGAATCAGTCCCCTGCCTGAACTGTGATTCATGTGCTTGTGACTTTAATAAACTCTTTGGACTTTTACCAGTGCCTCCGTGTGTGTTCTGCATCTTGGGCTTACTCTCTGTGACACCCATCATGACAGAACAACAGAGTTTATTTTAATTGTTTTGGTATCAAAATAAAGGCAAGACCCCAGAGAATATGCTACAGTTTTCAAATAATATCTACAGACTTTCCAAAGAAGAAAAGCTAAGCCCTGTAGAAAAAGAAGTGAGCAATAAATCTCGAGGATCACCCTGCTGAGAATGTTCCAAAGTTCATTCAAGCAGAACTGGAATTCCAAGTAATTATTGAACTGCAGGAGTGGGCAGACTGGGCAGACTGGGCAAACAGGAGAAAGGCAGAAATATTAAAGAAAGAAATGAAAAACCACTCATTCGAAAGGATTTTAACTGTTTACTTCTTTCTCTGAGACAGAGCTGCAAATAGGATATAATATAAAAAAGGATATAGCAATGCCATGCTAAATAAATGCAAGTATAATAAGGACATTTAGAATACTATTCCTCCGTACAAAGGTCAACACAAATGTTCGTCTTGTTGGTAGAGGTTCTAAAAGTCAAATACTACAAATATTTCTTACCAGTTTGTATTATACATGATTAATAAGTTCCACCATTTTCAGTCTATAAAGACTGATTAATTCATGTGCAGTGACGCGTTCTGGTGTAATTGAAAATGGGGTAAACGTGAGGAAAGAGAGATTTGATTAGGATGAGGTTTTAGGGTTTGGGGAAAAGTAAGAATCTTACTTTGCATTTGGATGTGAAGAAAATAAAAGCTCTACAGACCAAAATGTGTTGTGAATAATTTTTAATCAGGATATCACTTTTAGTTCTGACTTGTTTTTTTCTTGGTAGATTTGTTTGCTTATCTATCTCTAAGATCGTCTTAATAACAACAAAAACTGAACATGTTTGTATTTTCTAATTGTGCAATTAGAAAATATATTTTTAATCATCTCTGAGTGTAGAATAATTGAATAAGTTAGGCTTAAACAAAGTATCTTGGAATTTAGACCAGTTGAGCAATTAGCTACCAGCTACCCAGTTGCCATCATTCAGTATTTTACTGTTTGCTTTACAAACTAATTCAAAAGATGTTTCATCTTAGTGTTGTAACTCAGAACACATAATTAAGGAGCGTTCCAGGACCTGCTCCTTAAAAATAAGACACTCAATGAAAGTGATTTGCATTTCACCAGTCTTTACTTGGACAAGAAAGGCTGCAGTATTTTAAATCCCTTAAATTTTAAATGGATACAAAACTACTACATCAACTAAAAAAGTAAAAAAAAAAAAACTGCAATCAGATTAACTGGGCAAGTTAGACCAAGTTTAAAGTAATTCATATCAACCAGGTAAGGCTTGATCAATGCATTAAAGCCCAAAATAGTTTCATGATGCTGTCATCTGTTCATCCACCCATTTTCTGAGAAAGTCACTAATGACAGAAATAAGGGAGAAAAATAGTAAAACAAATTGGTACAACTTTCAGTTTTTAACAATTATAGTGGCATACTACAGTACATCTTTTCTAACATTACTTTGTTCAGGAGTAATACTGCAAAAAAAAGGGACATTTGCATTTCTTGAAATCAAACAAATAAAGGTGTACAGCACTATTGATAAAGGACATCCAAATTTTAGACAGGAAATAACAGTTAAAGGAAACATTTAATCAAATACATAAAACTTAAACTTGCACAAAATTGTTATAAACTGTTATAGTAAAATATTACATATTTAGTAAATAAAAAAAGAATGGAGTAGGGAGTAGGTGAAATATACACAAAGCCACGCATATATATATATATATATACATATATATACGGAAGAGGATTAGGGCCAGTGGAAAAAAAAAAAAAAAGTTAACTGATTTTTACATTTTATTTCAGTTTAGTATGGGAAAAAAGTCAGAATTCTGACTTTAATCTCAGAATTCTGACTTTTTTCTCAGAATTCTGACTTTAATCTCAGAATTCTGACTTTAATCTCAGAATTCAGACTGAATCCTGAAAATAAAAAAGTCAGAATTCTGTGATTAAAGTCAGAATTCTAAGAAAAAAGTCAGAATTCTGACTTTTTTCTTAGAATTCTGACTTTAATCTCAGAATTCAGACTGAATCCTGAAAATAAAAAAGTCAGAATTCTGTGATTAAAGTCAGAATTCTAAGAAAAAAGTCAGAATTCTGACTTTTTTCCCATGTTAAACTGAAATAAAATTTAAAAACTTTTTATTTTCAGAATTCAATCTGAATTCTGAAAATAAAAAAGTCAGAATTCTGTGATTAAAGTCAGAATTCACAGTCAGAATTCTGACTTTTTTATTTTCAGAATTCAGATTGAATTCTGAAAATAAAAAAAGTTTTTAAATTTTATTTCAGTTTAACATGGGAAAAAAGTCAGAATTCTGACTTTTTTCTTAGAATTCTGACTTTAATCACAGAATTCTGACTTTTTTATTTTCAGGATTCAGTCTGAATTCTGAGATTAAAGTCAGAATTCTAAGAAAAAAGTCAGAATTCTGACTTTTTTCTTAGAATTCTGACTTTAATCACAGAATTCTGACTTTTTTATTTTCAGGATTCAGTCTGAATTCTGAGATTAAAGTCAGAATTCTGAGATTAAAGTCAGAATTCTGAGAAAAAAGTCAGAATTCTGAGATTAAAGTCAGAATTCTGACTTTTTTTCACATGTTAAACTGAAATAAAATTTAAAAATCAGTTAACTTTTTTTTTCCAGTGGCCCTAATCCTCTTCCATATATATATATAGATAGATGTAGATATAATGTATATACACATACCTTTAAATATGTTATATAAAACATATCCTGGATGAGTTTCCCCAAAGTTAACAACGTCAATGTTCTGATCTGTAACCCCTAACACTTAAATTTATGACCCCCCCACCCAAACACCCCCCACCCCACAAGTCTTTTCTATAACCCACAAAATTATTCTTCTGCAATTTCTTAGAGTTCAGTTCAGAAATGTGTTCGTCTGTATTCCTCAATGGGAGTTTTTTAAGCCATGGAAAAGGCCAGAAGACTCTCCCAAACTACAAGTACTGCTCCCTTTTCTCTGGTGGGGTACTTTTAACATTTGGTCTGCAATTCAGAGGGGAAAAAAACAGGTTTCAGTCAAAATACAACCATATTGAACAAATGAAACCAGTAAAATACATTTTCAACACCCAGGGATCATTGGATATAGTTGACACGGCAAAGCAGCACATTGCTATGATTCAAATCAAGGGAGGTGATGAGGACAATAAATGATTTCTCAATGAAAAGCTCAAATATCCTTTAATAATCTATATTTACACTGAAGACTCAAATATGGTGGAGTGAAAGAATATGTTTCCAACACTTCTATATTACAAATATGACAAACAGGAATTAAAATTTGGGGCAAACAGTGTAAACGGACGGTGAAAAGGAAATTCAGTGGTTGGACAGTCAGAAAGTCCTCGATCAGTCAGGGAAGCTAGTTTCACTCAACAACTCTGCCCTGAATTAGAGGAGAGAAGACAATCAGAAGAAGAGGGTGAGACAGGACGGGACGTAAGGGAAACATCAATACTAATGTTACACACTTTAATGATGCGTGCAGTGTTAGTACAAAGGTAGAATTCAATATTAGTTTTGATACTTGCCAACTGATAGATACGGAGCCCCTCTGATGACATGGTCAAAAAAATGTTTTAATTGTGGCCACGAAGTAGTATTTCGTGCGCACGAAATACTTATTAATAATATTAATATAATTCCTGGACAACCGGGTAAGCAAATCGAGCGCGCCTTAGACCTTAGAGAAGGCACGCTCGATTTGCTTACCCAGTTGTCCAGAAATGATATTAATATTATTAAGTATTTCATGCGCACGAAATACTTATTGCGTGGCCACAAAGTAGTATTTCGTGCGCACGTTAAACTTATTGCGTGGCCACGAAGTAGTATTTCGTGCACACGTTATACTTATTGCGTGGCCACGAAGTAGTATTTCGTGCGCACGAAATACTACTTCATGGCCACGCAATAAGTTTAACGTGTGCACGAAATACTACTTCGTGGCCACAATTAAAATTTTTTTTGACCATGTCATCAGAGGGGCTCCATAGATAGATACATCACAGATGAAATATGATTTTCGAAAAATTAGTCTCCAAACACTGTACAATAACAACCTGATTCATTCAACTTCACCTTGTTCCAGTTTTAACAATAAAAGATAAGTTTTCCCATTTATGACATCACAGCTATGAAACCAAACCTTTAAGGTTAAATGCTTTATTTTTTATTATACGGGACAGGACCTTATTACTTTTGTAATTTTTAAAAAATATGTCTATCTTGATGGCAAAAATTTAACTCAATGTAAAAACAAGAAATGCTCACTTATGCTAATATGTAAAATAAATAAATAAAATTGCTTTAATAAGAAATGCATGAAAAACAAATTTTCTGTTGCATCATAACCTTAGACTATTAAAGCTAATTTTTTACTTAGCTCATCAACTGTTTAACGTAACATTGAAAAAAAAGCCTTTGAACTTTTTCACCTTGCTTTTTTTCTTTTTAAATTAATAACATTTTTTTACTTCACAAAGGGCTCGTCTAATCGGTGAAAGCCGAAACTTTAACTTTATGTTAAAGGGAACTTGAAACTGGTTTATCTTCGTAATGTAGATTTTTCTGAAATGTTATCAGTGACTTTGTTTCCTGAATTTGACACCTAATAAGGTTTTAAAGCTTCACAGAAGATCCACTTTCCAGGTGTTTTCTAACAACTTCAGTGAACTCAAGATCCAAGGATCTAATAGGACTTTATCTGAATAATATTGTCTTGATAAATATTTGAAAAACATTTATGTTTAAACTACTTATTTGCTGACAGTCCATGGTCAGAAACAATAATATATGTTACAGTCTTGGTTTGTTAGTTCCTGTTTTCTTGGTTTTCCATTTGTTGTCCTCTGCTGCCCTCTTGTGTCCTCTTTCCCTTGCTCTGTTTTCTGTTCTGCCCTCACCTGTTTTCAATCCCCTCGTTAGCCCTATCTTTGTCTCTGTCCCCTTTAAAAGCCCTCCCTCTTCAGTTCCTGTTTGCTGGATCCTCGTCTAACGTCTGTCAGCTGTCCTCGTCTCTCCCTGCCTCCTAGTGTTTGGTTTTCCCCTGATGTCTCCTTGGTTCTGGTTCGTTGATATTTCTGTTGTATTTTTGATTCCTGCCTCAGTTCCTGTGGACCTCATTAAACCCACCTAAATTCACCTCTGCCTACTTGCCTCTGCATTTGGGTCCTCAATCCAACACCAAATCCTGACAATATAACGTGTCCCAGAGCTGAAAATAAGTTTTTTTTCAGAAGCCAGCAAGATTAGGTGTTTCAAAAATATGAAAAAACAAAAAAAAAATATGAAAAAACAAAAACAAAATACATCTATTCAGTGCTCTAATCAACTATTATAACAAAGTTTATTTGGTGGAGACTTGGAGTCTGTGCAGAATGGAAAGCCATCAACACATATAATGAGATAGATACACTGAGTTATTTCTGCAGATGTTACCTGCCACATCAGAACTATGTATACATAAACATGTATATTTTTGCAGCTTTGGGAGGATGTTGGAGGCCCTGCAAACTTCAACATCTGCAGAAAGAATTACTGCCAATTTGAGGTATTTTTTGCTTTGTTGTTAAGCAATTTCAGGGGCTTGGTCCTAAATGGTTATATCCAAGGGATATATGGCTATACTACCTGATACTAATGGTCCAAATTATCAAAAACATTTTTAAACCTTGATCATCAGTTTAAGAATAGGTTAAAACATAGCATAGGTTCAAAACAACTACAAGATATAAACAAGTATAAATTGTTTTTTATATTTAAAAAGCAACAATGTTCCACAAAAATCAGACTATTATCTAATCTATTTGCTGAATTAAGAGCAGACTTAGTTTAACGCAGTGAGACAAATTATTCAGCAAAGAGCAACGATGTACAAAAAACATTGAGGAAAAACATTTCAGTTAAGAAACGGCATCAAGCTCAGAAACTTTTGCAAAAGAGGAGATATTCAATATCCATTAAGATGTTTTATATGTACTAAATATTCTACTTACAGTTGCAGATATTTAAAATGAATTAAAACGCTGTGATTAGCTGTTTGACCTCCATCTACTTTCTTCCCACTAATTGCACTTTGGCAACTTTAAAATTGTAATTCTTTTCAAAGTGTTGGGATCTGGAGGCTTGTCCACTTTCTCCACCAGAGGGCGCCTGAGATCTTCCTCCTGAGGGCATGAGCTTACTCCTACACACCTGTTTCCTGTCTGCTCATCAGGAGACCTATTTAAGGAGGAGGAGGCTGACACTTCCCTGCTAGAGTGTTTGCCAGTAATGGTATAGCAAGACCATGGGGGTTAGGCCCCGTCCACACGAAGCCGAACCCTGGCCTAAACGCACTAATTTTTCACCAAACCAGCCTCTCATCCATACAAAGCCGGAGTTTCGGGGTCTGTAAACGATCTTTTGTTTATTCAGCCTTCAGAGTGGGAAGATTTTGAAACGCCGTTTTCGCGTTTCCATCTTTAAGCTCTAACCGCATTTTTTTTCTTACACGCATGCGTCATAGCGTCGCCTCTAAACACGCATGCGCGACACAGTATCACAACAACAATGGCGCCGTACTGTGTTGAATGGTTGCTGCTCATGCTACTCACCCTGCTGTCGGGCTTACAACAGAATCTTCTTCTTCTGGAATATCTCCAGGAAGAACAGAGCAATATCGACCACATAGTTCAGCACCTGAATTTGACTGAACCACCAAAATGGACCCGCAGGGCAACCATGTATAAATATTAGTGCGCATGCCCAACATTTCGTTGCCTGTTTTCGCCTATTTTTGCTTTGGCACTACAGCGCCACTTACAGGCCTGGCATACATTTTGCAACGTTTTCATGCATTCATGTGGTCGATCACATTTATTTTACGTCTCCGTCTTTACGAAAAACGTTCTGGAAGATATTAGCGTTTCGTGTTCGTTTTGACTTCGTGTGGACGGGACCTTAGACGCCTTGTACCCAACATGACACAAAGTTTATTGAAGTGTTTTAAGTATTATTTTTTATTAGCAGCTACAGTCCACTTATCTACATCTTCCTTTTAGATAGTGAATAAAACCCTGAACACTCATGATGTCCCTGCTAAATCTAAACTAAAATTATTGTTATAGATTAAAGAATTGTTCTGTTTTTGTTACCCTGTTTTTTATTTTGCTAAACCCTTATTCTCTAAGCTGCTTAGCAAACTTTATCTTCAACTGCAGCATTTATGGTGAAATATTTTTAATACATTAACTTTTTGCTAAAAATATAAAATATTGACTCTTCTGTCGTTTGTTATTTGACAGAAAGCTTTTCATAGTCGAGGTTGCATAAAAACCTGGAAGCTTTTTTTCTACTTTGCTTTACATTCTTTCTTGTTTAAAGGAGAAAAGGACTTTCCCACAGTATTCCCGGAGGAAAACAAGGCATTCCAGGAACAAGTGTCTCTAAGGAAGAGTGGATGCAGGGAGAAGGAGCGACTGTGACATTCTGGGAAAAGTTAATAGCTTTATTATCAAGAACAGGAATGACGCAGCTCTTTCACAAACACCAATGACAGCAAAGTGATGTAGGAGCAAAGGAAGGAACTCAAGAGGCAATTTAATGTGGGGGGGCGGGGGGGTAGGAAGTAATGTTTGTTTTTGTATGCATGAAGGTGGCAGCTGCTACTCAAATCCAGTATTTTATTGTTTCTGTGAATAAATTCAACATGTGCGTTTAGTTAAAACTTACCAATAGCGTATTTTCCTATTTTAAATTATAATGTTTAAGTCCTTCAAAACGTACCTTATTGCTTTTTTAAATCGCTTTTAAATGTACTGCTGTGTTTTAATTAGGACATTAAGTGTTAATAAATCAAATGTAATGAGAATTTCACATCTTTATGCAGAATGTAATAATCATTAGAGATCAAACAATAACCTAATTAAAATAAAACCTAATTTCCACTGTCGCAGTTCAGATTGTGTCCGATTTGAGTCGATGAAAACAAGGAGGTTATTTTTTAAAACAGAAAGTTACATCTGAGCCCACTGGGGATAAAATATCTGACATTTCTACTAATTAACACTGTAAATATTTCTAATGACTTTCTCACAACCTTACTGCACCAAGTGGAAATCAACAAGTTATTAAGAAATCAGAAAAGAGTCCAACCAGGCAGCATAGGACATGCAGGCAAAGACTTTAAATCAGCCTTTAAATCAGGTTCTTTGCTTTTTAAACTATATTTACCTTCTTTCACTTTGTTATTTCTATTCCTGTGAATTCAGCTTATAGTAATTTAATTGTCCACAAAATATGTTTTTGTTCTTGGTTTTGGAACCAAGAACCAGAGATGGCAAAAGTACTCACTTTCCGTATTTGAGTAAAAGTACAGATACTTGTGTTAAAAAATACTCTGGTAAAAGTGGAAGTACTGATTAAACTTCTTTACTTAAGTAAAAGTAACAAAGTACAGGCTTGTAAATGTACTTAAAGTATAAAAGTAAAAGTAGAAACCACTTTTTTCATGCCGTTGCCTACATTTTAAATGGATGTCTGCCAATAGGACTAGATCTCCGTTGTGTTCATTTTCAATCATCTCGTCGTCCATACTACTATGCTAACGCCACCGCCACCAAGCTGCAATGATTTGCCGCGAATGAATACCGCCGAATCTGTCCATTCATCTTGTAGTGGTGCATCAAATGCAACGTAGATTCCCATCCAATTAGATTGAATTTGGTATTGATGACGTGAAAAATAATAACGGTAACTCCATTGAAATGATTCAAAACTAAAGTAACGAGACAATTTTTTAAAATGTAAGGAGTAGAAGTAGAAAGTCGCCATAAAAATAAGTAGTAAAGTAAAGTAAAAATATCAGAAAAATCTACTTGAGTACAGTAACGAAGTATTTGTACTTTGTTACTTCCCATCTCTGCCAAGAACCAAGTCCAACATCTATAATAGATAGATAGAATCTATAATCTTTCGTTTTTTATCATGAGATGATTTACATTCTGGTTCCGTACAAAGAAGTCTTGGTTTGCTGTTTGAGTTTAATTAAAGCTTTCAAATCCTTGCGTTAGCATCACATCATGTAACATTAAATACTGTGTACAAGTGTACAAAATAAAAGTCTTCTGCTTTGCTCTATCTTTCATTGTCTGAGAGAAAAGTAAGGATAGGAGGAGCAAGCGTGTCCTTTGCTCTCTGTTTGGGACCTAATGGACAGTGGGGTTTACACGTACTCCCTTGCTGTGGAAGGCTGTGATTGGTGGTAATATGGCTGCCCTCGCATGTTGTCTCTGGAGCAGGAGCAGCACAGTAACGAGCCGCCGAGGACGGTCAGACTGGCGGCAGCCCAGCCCACGAACAAAGCTGAGCCAAACTCATACCTGGACAGAAAGAGTAGAAGAAGACAGAAGCATTTACAGTCAGTCGGAACAGTTGGTCGGATTTTTACAGTTTTGCTGACGTCGATAGTCGGAGCTCTACTCTACATTATACATGCTGGGATATTATTCATCCAAAGGAATGTTTAATTTTCCTGTTGCTGTTTCTTTATCACTGCATGTTAAGTCATGATAATCGGATGATCTGTGAATAAGGTCAGGAGGTCTATACACTGCAAAACATCTTCATCTTTTTTCTTAAAATAAGTGCATTTGTTCTTGAAATGTGGAGGAAAATGAGACCCTTTGCCAATAGAACAAGAAAATTTACAATATAAGATAAGAAAACACAATTGCATTGTTTTATTTCAAGTGTATTTTATCTAATTATCTTATTTTGTCAGTCTTGGTTTTCCATTTGTTGTCCTCTGCTGCCCCCTTGTGTCCTCTTTCCCTTGCTCTGTTTTCTGCTCTGCCCTCACCTGTTTCCAATTCCTTCCTTAGCCCTCTCTTTGTCTCTGTCCCCTTTAAAAGCCTTCCCTCTTCAGTTCCTGTTTGCTGGATCCTCGTCTAACGTCTGTCTGCTTACCTCGTCTCTCCCTGGCTCCTAGAGTTTGGTTTCCCCTGATGTCTCCTTGGTTCTGGTTCGTCTGTTATTTCTGTTGGATTTTTGATTCCCGCCTCAGTTCCTGTAAACCTCATTAAACCTACCTAAATTCACCTCTGCCTACTTGCCTCTGCATTTGGGTCCTCAAACCAACACCAGATCCTGACATATTTTAAGAGTAAAAATACTCATTCCATTGGCAATTTGTTTTATGCAGGGATTAAAGTCCCCTTTCTTCCTGTAAGCAGCTTAGCAAGACTTTGAGTTTGCTCTTCATGCATTTCAGCTCTGAAGTTTCCAGCTCTGAAACCCTTTTTGATTAAGAGAGGAGGTCCTTCACATTGCTGACAGTCCAGGCCTTATTTGCTGTGCAATGGGAGTCTGGAAAATTCTGACATAATTAGATGAAGGAAGGTTATACAAAAATATATAGAATTGTCCTTAGAGAAGTAGTGACTGCTTCTGCTATAGAAAGTCTACCTGGCTGGAAAATGACATAAAAGTCTGATAAAATATGAGATGATGGTTCAGACTGCGGAAAACTGTGACATTGGTGGTTTATTTTTTATTTTTATTTTTATTACAGTGTCCTGTCTGGCAATGTGGCAATAAGAATAATAAAAGAGCCCAACAGATTTTACTTTCACAAGTGTAGCAGAACGGCAATTGCTATATTGCTCCACTTGTTTCATGCATATAAATTGCTTTATGGACACTGCAATGTAAGTAGAGCAGAAAAATAGAAGAAGAAAGGAAAAAAAAAAAACATTGGTGGTTTATAAAACCGGCAAAAACATATCCTATAAAAACATGTACATTTCTGTTAAAATTACAGTTTCACTAATAAAAATAATCAAGTTATAATAAGTTGGTCCTTGGTCTTTTTTTTATTTTTTTTTTATTTTATGCCTATAAGATCAATTATCCTGGGATAGAAAATAATCAGTTAAAGCTGAATAAAAAATTTAATTAAATAATATCTTTAACACATTAAATTGTATTTTAAAGTAAGAACTAAAACATTGAGTTTTCTTCAACATTAAAGGTATAGTGGAGGATTTTCGTGAATTTTTCAAAAGACCCACCTCCTCCATTTTTAATTAATAAAAATGCACATCCACAACCCTGTACGAGTGCAAGGGCGAGCCCATTTCTCCTCGTGCACGCTCTGTTTAAAAGTCCCTAACTGCATCGCTCATACAAGCTTTATTTCCAAAAATAGGATTTGCAATTTTTCCACAATGTCACACTCACCAGCGGTGAAAACGGGGACGAGCATTTAAGATACTATAATGATTGACAGTTAGGTGGACCACTGATTTAGACGATCCACCTGGAAATAAACAAATCTCCTCTATACGTTTTACTGATATTTTGTGGTTGCTCACCATCAGATATTTTTTTAAGCAATAAATTCAGGCAACTTCATGGTCAACTACTTCCATACAGTGGTGAGTGGCGGCCTAGTGGTTAGGGCATAGGGCTTGGAATCCTGAAGTTGTGAGTTCAATCCTCCACTCCCACAGACTGCCACTCTGGGTCCCTGAGCAAGACCCTTAACCCCACACTGCTCCCCAGGCACTGCACAATGGCAGCCTGCTGCTCCCCAAGGGGAAGGGTTAAGGTTAATTTGGTTTTTCTGTACTGGTGACATTGGAATGACAACAAAACCCTGGAACAAAAATGTAAAACTCGGCCAGGAACACATGGACCCGTGAATAATAAAGATCATTGCTCACAACCAGATCGCGCTGCACTCAAAGATTAACAGCTAAGATTTAGCCACAGTAAAAATGTTTTCACTGCTGCTTAAAAAATACTGTTATCTGGATATTCTTGAATGAATTTATTTATTGACATGTAGAGTTTATAAGTAACAAAATTTGAATATGAATTTTGTTCATATTTGGCTGTCACTCCCATGGGGCTTAAACTGCTCTGTGTCTGAAAGTTTGACACCTCCATGACCAAGGCTAATTCTACATTCGGTTGGTTTCAACAACAATAAGAATTCCCAAACGGTGCAATTTAAATTAGAAGGTTCAAACTCTGGTGGTAAATCTTTGGATAGTCGTAATTATTAGATTTCAGAGGTCCAACTAACTTCTGACTGGCTCAGACTTGTTTTATGTCAATCACACAATGATTTGTTCTTTTTTATAAATCACTAATGAAGTGCACTGTAATGCAAGAGACGTCACACATAAAAACCAAACAAGTCACAGAAAAAGTTGCTGACAAGTTCATAAAAAATGAGGAAAAAAAGAAAAAAGGAACAAAACATTAAAATCCAACAACTCCTAAATTGACAGCTGATGGTACCACAACAAATCTGCCCTAACCCAAAAGAACTGAGAAGCCTTATCAATTCTATTCAGTTTATTTCTATAGCTCCAATTCACATCATGTCATCTCAGGTCACTTTCCAGTTCACCAGATCATCCAGTCAGATTGATTCAAAGTTTTCTATCTAAGGAAAACCAGCTGATTGCATCGACTCATTGACTCTTCAGCAATCCCTCACACTAAGCATGCTTGTAGCGACAGTGGAGAGGAAAAACTCCCTTTGAACACGAAGAAACCTCCAGCTCAACAGCAGAAACTCTTCGACCATTTAACCACAAAAGGTGGCGCCCTTCTTAACTGGTTTAACTAAAAGCAAACTCAAAACAAGCTCTGAACAGGCTAATCAATTATAATATTTAGCCACTACGTAAAATCATTTTATGGAATGTAATATTCAGCTGCACAAGTCATTTAATGCAACCCAGTGGTGCAGCTAATCCAGCTCTGCTGACCTAAATCTAACCGCCGTTAGAAGCCGCCACTAGTCGCCAGACCCTTGACTGCTCCCGCCTGAGACTATGAGCAACCCCATGGAGCCGCTGCTTAAAAGCCGCGACTACAAGCTAACCACTGTAGCAAAAGGGAGATGTCCTGTGCTACTGTGAGTTAATAAAATTAAGCAAAGTTGCCTCTTTTTATTGCAACAAATTTATCCAAATCTTTTAGAAAGCTGCTGTTGAACGAACGGACTGGGTTGAAGACCGGGGCCTGCACAAAACCGAACCAAAAACCGAGGCGTTACAGTCCATAGAACTAAAATAGTAACATCATCCTTCCTCCTTTGCATCTAAGGATGCTATCCAGTAGACTGGATAGCATCCTTAACTAGCTTATTACGGGTATGTTGTAGACAGGGTTCCTACAGCGTAAGGCGAGTTAAATTCAAGACTTTTTAATGCCACTTGAAATAAAAATTTAAGACCAAATTCACAAGAAACACAAGAAAAACCTGCTTGCGACAACTTAACCCAAAGCTTTATTATAACATAAACCACTGCACTAATGTTTCAAATTTTGGAAAGCTTCCCATACAGGAAGAAAGCTAAAAACACACAAATGACAGATATATTTGAACAATTATTTAACTGAATTCACAAACTTTGTTTTAGCAGGGAACTAAACAATCAGTTTTAAAGCCCCAACATAACCAGTGCTAAGTCTTTTTAGCAGCTATTTTTCTTTGTATGGTTTTCTTAGTATGTTTAATTTGGTGATAAGTGGAGGCGTTGCAGAGACAAGGGTGGAACTAAACTGAGAAATAATGGCTGTTTCGCGGTAACTCGATTTTGATGGTTTGTGTTTCGTGCTTCGCATGTGCGACTCCACTGCCTTAATTCCCATCGTTCTGAGCTTCAATGACTTCTTGTGCCTCATGTATGTTCCCTGGTTTTAGCCATGGAGAAAACTCTTGGCTGGAGACAATTTTGGTTACATTTACACTTGCTCATATTTTCCAGACAGAAAGTTAATGGTGCATCTCCCAAATGTCCTGGCCACAACAACGCTTTTATTGGTTCCGCTATCGGGACGGAACCAATATTGGCGAGCCCTTATTTTTTTTAATAATAAAAAAAGGTAAATTTTAATGTTTTATTTAGATTACAAAATAAATCATAATAAAAATAATCCTTTTTGTGAGGTTTTAAAAATTAAGACCTACGAAAGACTGATTTAAGACATTTTAATACCAATTAAGGCCTTAGTTTTATTTTGAAGAATTCAATGCCTTATAAGACTTTTCAAGGACCCGCGGGAATCCTGGTAGAGTCATGGGAGCAAACCGTTTATCTGTTTCAGCTGGAACCGTCCAGACCAGATACCCGGGACCAGCTAAGCTAACCCATTTCTCTTTCAGCATCCCGGTCTAATGCATTCCTGAGTCATTGTTCACTTTTCACCATAAAACCGAAGGAAAATGCACTGTTTTGACTGCAACATCTCTGCGTCAGGGTTTATTCACATTTATCTGCTCTCATTTTAAAGGACACTTTTAATTACTCTTAAACACCTTTTATTTGTTTATGTGTGCTTACATTGAGTAGTGTTTAGTGTTTGCGTAGTTATTACATCTAATACTGCGTGAAGCTAATAAAGCTGCAGAGATGGCAAAAGTACTCACTTTCCATACTTGAGTAAAAGTACAGATACTTGTGTTAAAAAATACTCTGGTAAAAGTGGAAGTACTGATTAAACTTCTTTACTCAAGTAAAAGTAACAAAGTACAGGCTTGTAAATGTACTTAAAGTATAAAAGTAAAAGTAGAAACCACTTTTTTCATGCCGTTGCCTACATTTTAAATGGATGTCTGCCAATAGGACTAGATCTCCGTTGTGTTCATTTTCAATCATCTCGTCGTCCATGCTACTATGCTAACGCCACCGCCACCAAGCTGCAATGATTTGCCGCCAATGAATACCGCCGAATCTGTGGATTCATCTTGTAGTGGTGCGTCAAATGCAACGTAGATTCCCATCCAATTAGATTGAATTTGGTATTGATGACGTGAAAAATAATAACGGTAACTCCATTGAAATGATTCAAAACTAAAGTAACGAGCCATTTTTTTCAAATGTAAGGAGTGGAAAGTACAGATATTTGTGTAAAAATGTAAGGAGTAGAAGTATAAAGTCGCCATAAAAATAAGTAGTAAAGTAAAGTAAAAATATCAGAAAAATCTACTTGAGTACAGTAACGAAGTATTTGTACTTCGTTACTTCCCATCTCTGTAAAGCTACCATTGTATTTTTAACTCGTGGTCTTTTTTATTTTAAGCAGTGGACAGTTTATCACTCAGGCTGGATTCACTCCTCTTTCAGTAGCATCCGAATAAACAGAGACACATTTATCTGGTTGGTGATTAATAAATCGGCTGATAGCTATAGACTAAATTACTAAATTCATTAAAGACAACTGGATTTTAACAGCCAGATTAAGGAGTCCAACCTTTTATGGAAGAGACTAAGAACCCTGGTCAGTAAGTAAATTACAGATATAATCATTCTACTAATAATAATTAATTTGTTTTGCCCTTGATTTGAATGACCTATTATTTAACTATAAACTTAGTTATTTCATTTTTCAGAATCTTCTGGTAAAGTTGCACAACACTCTTTATTAGCTGCTTCTGTCTCCTTGAACCCCAGTCGGCCTCGGCAGATGGCCGCTCACACTGAGCCTGGTTCTGCTGGAGGTTTCTTCCTGTTAAAAGGGAGTTTTTCCTCTCCACTGTCGCTACAAGCATGCTTAGTGTGGGGGATTGTATTTGAGTCAATGAGTCAATGCAATCAACTGGTTTTCCTTAGATAGAAAACTTTGTATCAATTTGACTGTATGATCTGGTTGAACTGTAAAGTGCCTTGAGATGACATGTGTTGTGAATTTGGCGCTATATAAATAAACTGAATTGAATTGAATTGAATTAGCTAAAAAAAATCAGTTTGGAGTAAGTTACACTTAATTCATTTACTTTTTAAGTAAAATGCAAATTCTCTGAAAATAAATGTCATTTTATTTCCTTTCAAATGTTTCCAATGTTGTCTCTCTGATAATAAGGATTTACCATTTTTTCATAGATCTAATGAAGACTGATCTGATTTATTATACATTTGGATTTCTTGACCTGTTTAGCTGCTATTATGTGTTTGATTTATGTTTCATAGAGATAATGGTTGAAAGTTTAAAAAGTACATGTTTTTTTAGGCAGGCAGGAAGGTTTCCTACTTCAAATCTTAATATAATGTATTCGATGGGAAATGTTAAAGGTTAAAAATTGCTCTAAACAAGAAAGAGATGTAAGATGAGCATCACCATACCTTGCATTGGCCGGTGTATTTGGGTTAAAGAATTGGTAGGACACTTGAGTGGCATACCAGGACACGGACACAAGTGTGCAGAGACCTGCAAAGGAAGAAACAGGATATTTGGTTTTGATTTGTCTCCTTTTTTTAAAAGAGATGCTACAACAAAACAGATTTGGAAGAGTGAGGATCTGTGTTTGGGTCACGTTCCCCTCAGGAATGAGTTTAATTTATGTCTGAGGTCAGCAGATAAATGACCACTTCCTGTTTACAGTTGGGACCTTAACTGCAAAACAGAATCCTAGTTTCAGGCTAGAAAAAGGGAAGAACTTCACGTTAAAGAAGGAAATGCATTCCTTTTTTTAGTTAGTGAGAAGAAATGATCAATTCAGACCTGCGAGCAGGAAGAGAGCCCCTCCAGAAACAGCAATACGGGTCTTGGTGGAAGGGTTGTTATCTCCAACCTTGGTGCACTTCATCCCTACGACGCTGACGATGATGCCGATAAAGCCCAGCAGCACAGAGATCACCATGAGAGCGCGGCATGTCTGGATGTGGACTGAATAATGGAGTAAAAAGAAATGTAAGACGGAGGATGGGTTGGTGCTGTAACAGATGGTTAAAGAAGATTATGTTGAATGTAAAAAAACAACAAACAAACACACTGCAAAAAATCTAAATCTAGATAAGTCATTTTTTCTTAAAATAAGTGCATTTGTTCTTGAATTGAGGAGCTAAAAGAGACATTCTGCCAATGGAACAAGACAATTTACACTTAAAATAAGAAAACACAATTGCATTGTCTTATTTCAAGTGCATATTACCTAATTATCTTATTTTAAGACTAAAAATACTCATTCCATTGGCAAACTATCTCATTTACCTGTTCAAATTAAGGGTAAATTCACTTAATTTAAGACATTTTTTACTTATTTCTAGATCGTTTTTGCAGTGCAGTTTGATAATGTTAAAAACAATAACAAGCGTTTCACTGTTTTACTGGAAGAAAACACATAAACCTGGACATTAGGGCGGTAATTGCAAAGGAATTAAGATGCAGATGCTGCAGAGGTCTAACCATAACACTGTCCCACTTTTCACAACATATTTATTTCAAACTTTTAATTTCATAGAGGCGGACTATCTAGCCAAGCTGTGGGATTCCATACGATCCTCCAAATCATCATTCCAGAGCGGCTTTGCTGTTTAAAAATGTGAACACATTGCCCACATTCGCCTCAGCACACACATAACTTAGTGGGAGGAAGAAAATTAAACAGAACCACCACATGCTTTCATGCACACATACAAAGTGCACAATGCACTGGCCGTAGGTGGGACAGGCACAGATGATGCTCTTTCTCTGGCAGCCGTAGGACGTGGTGTTCTACGTGCACCACACAGAGAAACCAGTGTGGCTTTGTAACAAAGCTGGATTGTTTTCACAGAGGCATTAATTCCTCCATCAGGGCCGTTTACAGATATACTGTGTAGCAACCAGTGGTCACTGAAATGAAAAAGGCCAAAGGACGGAATAAATAACATTATGAATCATAAGAGATAGAAAGATGGAGGGAGCCGACGGACGCAATGAAACACGCAGAGCAATTTATGAGAGGAATAACTTGAATCAATTATTGTTCAAAAGCTCAGTTTGTTTAAATGTTTAAACAATTTGAGCAGAGAGAGGTTTCATTAACACACACTGCCAGTCACAGTGAGTAACGGGGGGGGGGTAAGGCTGGTACTGCCAGCCACAAACTGTCAGTGCGTCTGCTGGTGCCTGTAAGCACGCGTGTTTGTGCAGGCGATGTGAGATCTCATTGTTATGTCACTTCTGACTATTCAGAACAAAATCTACAGCTGCATGAGAAAAGATCAACCAACTAAGCCAACAGCGTGGAGAGATGTTAAAAGGACGCTTCAATTAAACTGAGCCTAACTGTTCTACCTACAAATTAAATAAAGGACATAAACTCTCACCGTTCTCACAAAAAAAGCCCGAGCCAGGAGCTTTGATGCGTCACAGGCTCACAATGGCCCCCTACATGTAAGGGCCGGCTGGGGCCACCATAACATGTGATGCAACGGCTGGGAAATGTTTTTAAAGCTAAAGCATTCCTTCACCCGTACTCTAGTGTCACACCCATTACTCGCTGTAAATACCACTCAAAGAAAGTAATTTTTTTATATATATTTTCCTGAAATGAACTGAGACAGAGAAGAAAACCTGAATCCATTTAAGATCCACCCAGATGATAACCTGGAAAACTAGAACAGAACTTAGAAGTTTCCTTTGCCAGTTTCATACCAGTGGTTTTCATACATGGATCAAATAAAAGATAATTGTTTCCACAAATCATGAGTCGTCTTTGTGGCTTTGTGACGGAGCAGTTGCAAAACGGCTTTTAAATACCACTTTATTAATTTGCCAAACATTAGACGTTCGTTGTAAAAATTGAACCTAATTAGCATTGCCATCAATCATTGCAGATGAAACTTAAAGGATTTCATCCCTGTGACCCGTTGCCCTTCAGGTTTTAGATGCAGCTCTGCTTCGGTAAAATTGCATTCAATGATTTTACGACCTTCTCAGCAGATACTTAGGTCTGCAGAGGAAAACGTCTAAAACATCCAGCACAGGGAGGACCAAGTCTGAAACCTACGGAAGAGGATTAGGGCCACTGAAAAAAAAAAAAAAAAGTTAACTGATTTCTTTTAATTTTATTTCAGTATAGTATGGGGGAAAATCAGAAAGAGCTCAAATTAGAAACTCTCGTGTCCATTAATGAATTTAAAGCAACCATGAAGAATGTAGTGATGGAGATATGTGCTTGTTTATCTTGAGATGCTCAATGTGTTTTAACATACTGCTCTGATTTTATTTTTTTATGTTTTTAATTTTTTAATTCTTTATTTTTTATTTTGCAAAATGTAATATGTTGTAAATATGTATGAACTTCCTGTGGTCTGGCTGCTACCTTGGCCAGGTCTCTCTTGAAAAAGAGATTCTGAATCTCAATGGGACTTCCTGGTTAAATAAAGGTTAAAAAAAAAAATTCAGAATTCTGACTTTTTTCTCAGAATTCTGACTTTAATCTCAGAAATTTGACTGAATTCTGACAATAAAAAAAGTCAGAATTCTGACTTTTTTCCCATGTTAAACTGAAATAAAATTTTAAAATCAGTTTACTTTTTTCTTTTTCTTCAGTGGCCCTAATCCTCTTCCGTAGAAACCCACTGCTGTCTTTAGAAAATACGTCACAAAGAACAGCATCAGAAGTATTTCCAATGTCTAGATAACTGGACTTTATTAGTTCAGTTAAATCAACCAATAAATCAGGTTATTGGATAGAAGTTGGGTAGATGCAGCAAACTGTCCTTTCAGCACTACGTCCAAAGGAAGAGCAGCTTTTAGCTTGGTTTTGATGATAAAAAGGAAGCTCAGTTAACTGAGTAATACTTTCTGTTTGGATAGTTCAAGCAGACAGAGCACAGTCTGGTGAACATAGTGTCACATGAAGCTCCTGTGGTGAAAACGTCAAGATCAGAAGGCATCATCTGCTCACTGCCAGATTCCTCCCTGCTGCTCTGAGCTCGCAGTCAATGCAATCCTATTTCTCTGTGAGATATCTCATAGATCATGGTTTGAAAGGGATTGCTGTGATGTTCACTGCAAAAAATGGAAATCTAAGTAAGTCATTTTTTCTTAAAGAAAGTGCATTTTTTCTCCAATTGAGGATGAAAGTGAGACACTTTGCAAATGGAACAACAAAATTTACATTTAAAATAAGAAAAAACAATTGCATTGTCTTATTTAAAGTTCATATTATCTAATTATCTTATTTTAAGAGTAAAGATGCTAATTTAATTGGCAAAGCATCGTATTTACCGACTCAAGTTAAGGGGAAATACACTTAATTTAAGACATTTTTACTTATTTCTAGATCGTTTTTGCAGTGTTTATAGCGGAGACAGAACTCATTTTAGGAATATCTTGAGTGTTTGCCTCAGCACCGCCCTTTTGCTCAGGGATAATACAAACATCCAGACTCATACTGAAAATATCTCAATACACAATTTATGTTCTCCTTTAAAACCACTTATATTTAAGTTTGTTTATTTCTTAATCTGATGGAGCTTTGATTGGGCTCAACAGCTCTCTCCTTCCACACTGTTTCATTATCCGTCATTATCATGAATCTATAAACCAACGAGCAGACATAAGGACAGGCTAAAGAATATAATCCATAATTCAGTGAATGAGTCCTTTTAGAAGATTAACCAGAGGCTCATATCAGCTAACTACGGAAGAGGATTAGGGCCACTGGAAAAAAAAAGTTAACTGATTTTTTTAAATTTTATTTCAGTTTAACATGGGGGAAAAAAAGTCAGAATTCTGACTTTAATCTCAGAATTCTGACTTTTTTATTGTCAGAATTCAGTCAAATTTCTGAGATTAAAGTCAGAATTCTGAGAAAAAAGTCAGAATTCTGAGATTAAAGTCAGAATTCTGAGATAAAAGTCAGAATTCTGAGATTAAAGTCAGAATTCTGAGATAAAAGTCAGAATTCTGAGATTAAAGTCAGAATTCTTTTATTTCAGTTCATACTAAACTGAAATAAAATTTAGAAATCAGTTAACTTATTTATTTTTTTTCCAGTGGCCCTAATCCTCTTCCGTAGCTAACCATATTCATTCATTAGAGATTTAAAATGAGATTTAGAGCTTGGAAACCTGTGTGACTTACGGAGAGTGAAAATGTGAAAACAACCTTTCTAAAGGATATATTAGTCAGTCAGCTTTTATTCACAGCCACCTGAAATTAAGGCATCTAAGAACTTTGAGATGTCCCTGAAGTTGAAGCTAACCAGAAGCTAACCAGATGATTATTTCCTCTATAATTTAAAAATGTCAGAGTGGTTTAACAAATCAAAGCAAACATTGTACTTACAGTCCAGGGAGAGCATGGAGTCAAAGATCTTGCACTGCACCTGTCCTGTACTCTGGGAAGCGCAGCTCATCCACAGCCCCTCATACAGACCTACAGCTGTGATGATGGCGTCCCCGGCATAGGATGACTGCTTCCACTGAGGAAGTGCGGTGGTAGAGATGATTCCAATCCATCCACCCAACGCTAGAAAGTAGCCCAACAACTGAAGACCTGAGTTGGCCATCGTCTCTCTAACACTTTGTTTTACTGTCTAATCTAGCCTGGACTAAGGCTGCTTCAGTTCTTTTCAGGTCGTCTTTGAGCCGTTGCTGCTGCTTACTCGACAATTCCTCGCTTCCTTGCACCTCTAAGTATTTGTCCACTTAAACGATGTTATTTTCTTCTTCGTCTGTGCCCACAGCTTGACGTCTTTTCTGCCAGGTATGGTAGATTTTGTCCTCTTTGGTTTCCCTCCAGGGATGAGTCAAAACCAAACAGTTTTTTGCTGGTCTGTGATTAGGCCTGTTAAACAAAACCCCCGGGTTGCCCCACTGTTTGCATGGCTTCCTTCTATTCCCGTTCCCTCCTTCTTTCCTTTGCTCATCTGATCTCCCCTCACTAGAACCCTTTCAACTGTTGCAAGCTCAAGTGGATAAGTGAGAGGAAGCAGGAGAAAGTAAAAAAAAATGTGGGGATGGGTAACAGGGCTCAGTCATGATTGGATTTAGGCGCGTTTCAGGAACGCCCCATGGGTGGGAAGAGGGATGGACCGACTGTGGGATCTAGAGATTGTTTAAAGAGAAACACAAGAGGAAAGGAAAAAACTGCTAGTCAGGTGGAAACATGCTTTAGAAAAAGGCATTTAGACATTTTTGTCTTAACTTTTACAAAGCGGTTGCTTAAACCTGGTTTGCTTTTGAATTTAGATATTAAATGAATTAATCGTTAAAAACTGGCCAATCAAAACTCAAAGTTTGGAGAAGATGGTAAAGGGCAACAAATGTCTATAAATCAGCACCGAAACAATACAGCTACTGAAAAGGACATGTCACGTTCAGACGAGCTCTCAGTAAATTGTTGTCTCCAGGGGATCATCACCATGGAAACACAGAAGACCCCAGAGAAAGTTTTACAGTGGTTAACCCAACCGTACATACTTGTTTACTGAGTGAGAATTAGTTTTTTACTTTATTAGTAAAGTAAAGGATTTGATGTGAAGTGAGCACCTTTCTCTGGTCCTCGATGGGGCCAGAGGTCTAGGACTAAGGTGTCATTGAGGTTTAGGTTTGGTTTGTAATGAGAATGGTTAGGTTTGGGTTGGGTCATTGAAAGTGTGAAAATGAAAGAAAAATGGTAAATTCAAGGTCTTCAGTTAGTACTTAAAACAAGGACACATGTGTTCTTACTTTTTGGGGAGAGTTTAGGGTGAGGTCAGGGTGAGGTATGAACCTGCAGTGGTTAGGGTCAGGGGTCACAGTTAGGTTGCAGAAATTAATGGAAAGGCCCCACAGTGATAGGTAGACAAGGTTTGTCTCTGTGTGTGTGTGTGTGGTGGGGGGGGCAACAACCCATTTTCCCACCGCTGGTTTAACTGTCAGCTCTGCTACAAGTCAGCTCATTAAATTAGCTTCCAGGCTAACACGCTAATTCCATTCTGCCAATTAGAACGTAGAAACAGCCGCTCTGTTTGGATACACAGCAAACATTCCACCTTAAATTATCACAGATTATCACATCTGGGTTAGGGTCTTTCTTATCCTTAATGTGGAAAATTGTTAACTTAATTTTTTATGTTCATTCTGTGTCACCTTGCATCACATCGCAGTACAGACTTTTATGCAACTACAGGAAGTATTCATTGTTTTCAGTTCATTTCAATAGTTTGCCTATTTTTGTGTGTTGCGATCTGTTTGCGTTACAAACCAGACTGAACATGTTAAAGTAAGTTATGATCGAGGCAAGGAGGTCAGCTGACCTGAGACATGAGAGGAGATCAGAGAGAAAAGAATCAAGTGGTGGGGGCTTCAGGGAGTCAGGGAATTCACTAAGAAGCATAAAAAATGCCGACATCGGCTACATTCACACTGTAAGCTTTAATGCTCAATTCCAATTTTTATGGAATTCCCATTGCTTTGTGTGGTTGTTCACTTTTCCAAATGTTGTGGTCGCCTGAGAATAGTCAGTCTATCGTTTTATGACATCAAATATAAATAAGTCTTTGGTACGGAAGAGGATTAGGGCCACTGGAAAAAAAAAGTTAACTGATTTTTAAATTTTATTTCAGTTTAACATGGGAAAAAAGTCAGAATTCTGACTTTTATCTCAGAATTCTGACTTTTTTCTCAGAATTCTGACTTTTCTCTCCGAATTCTGACTTAAATCTCAGAATTCCGACTTTCTGAGAATACCCATACTATACTGAAATAAAATAAAAAAAAATCTGTTAACTTTTTTTTTTTCAGTGGCCCTAATCCTCTTCCATACTTTGGTGCTCAGATATTCTCAAAAAAACATCACTGATTGCGGTTGATCTGCGTGTGCGGAAGGAGGTTGATGGAAGAAGGAGGAGGTTTGCAGTTTGGCTTCAATAATCGAGCTTTGGAACGACGTAGGGTCAGAATTCGGCGTCTACAACATGAAAGCATGGATCCATCCTGCCTTGTATCAAAGGTTCAGGCTGGTGGTGGTGGTGTCATGGTGTGGGGAATATTTTCTTGGCACTCTTTGGGCCCCTTGGTACCAATTGAGCATCGTTGCAACGCCACAGCCTACCTGAGTATTGTTGCTGACCATGTCCATCCCTTTATGACCACAATGTACCCAACTTCTGATGGCTACTTTCAGCAGGATAATGCGCCATGTCATAAAGCTGGAATCATCTCAGACTGGTTTCTTGAACATGACAATGAGTTCATTGTACTCAAATGGCCTCCACAGTCACCAGATCTCAATCCAATAGAGCATCTTTGGGATGTGGTGGAACGGGAGATTCGCATCATGGATGTGCAGCCGACAAATCTGCAGCAACTGTGTGATGCCATCATGTCAATATGGACCAAACTCCCTGAGGAATGCTTCCAGCACCTTGTTGAATCTATGCCACCAAGAATTGAGGCAGTTCTGAAGGCAAAAGGGGGTCCAACCCGTTACTAGCATGGGGTACCTAATAAAGTGGCCGGTGAGTGTATACTGATGTTACTGTGAATGAGAAGAAACGGGACACCTATAAAGCAGGCTTGGGAACCACTAATTCAAAGGAATGAAAAAAGGAGGAAAAATACAAATGCCTGCATCACTTTTCACATTTTTTTCACACTTTTAAAGGGATGTGATCCTTTTCTTCATACTATATGATTTAAAATGAGTGTGCACTACTTACAAATTGAGTCCCAAACTGAGAGTATGAAGTTTGTGGTTTCTATTTGGGAAAAATGTGAAAAAAATAACATCTTCTAAAATCTCCTCTGTTTGCGCTTCCAGTCCCTCAACAGGGTACAGTTATCTCACCTCTCATTTTAGCATCTACTTCCTCTCACCAGATTTCTCAGACCTGTGTCGCACTAAGCCATGCTAAGCAGTCAGCTGAGCTGATCAAAGACTGTGACCGTGCAATGGCTAACAAGAAGTGAGAGTTCCCAGTGACACAGGACCTCCCAGCAGACTTCTACAACTATTGACTTACTGTAATCTTCATGATGATGGAGGGATGAGCGCTAACTGCAGATCTTTGTTAAAAAGAACCAGCAAAAGGGCAGACATTCTTGGATGCCTGTTTTCTCAGAGAAAAAAATTGTTGTAAAAATCAAGTTAATAAGAAAAATTTGAGGTTGAAATCCTAAAACTGGACCTTAGCCATAGTCATGTTCTATTGGGAAGGCTTAGTTCACCTCACTATCATTTCTCTGCATTTATTAATCAACCCTTTAGTCTTTCTCCACCTAACTTATTCCTTTTTGAATATATTGAAATCTATCAGTCACCAATACACACTTCAGGGTTATGTTACTCTTACTACTTGAAGCTATTCACTACTGTTGCTCTTCTTGCTGATGCTTTTGTCCTTTATGTCCTTTTGTACAGAAGGGTTAGGGTTAGGGTTAGAAATAAGTTAAAGAATAAGTCACAATGTTCCTAAAAGTCTTGTATTAATTAAAATCTTTCCTTTTTTCCAAAGGAGCCTGCAACAGTTCCGGTTTCCAGAATTTCAGTCCTTCCTTTTCCTGTGCATCGGACATTCTCTGCTTTTTTTTTACCAAAATGGCTACAACTTAGTTTCTTAGGTGCACCTTAATAAAAGTTAGGTGTACTTAAATCAAATTTTACAAGGCAGTTCTACTGTCAGGGTTTGGTGTTGGTTTTGAGGACCCAAATGCAGAAGCAGGTAGGCAGAGGTGAATTTAGGTGGGTTTAATGATGTTCACAGGAACTGAGGCAGGAATCAAAAATCCGACAGAAACTAACAAACGAACCAGAACCAAGGAGACATCAGGGGAAAACCAAACTCTAGGAACCAGGGAGAGACGAGGAAAGCAGACAGAAGTTAGACGAGGATCCAGCAAACAGGAACTGAAGAGGGAGGGCTTTTAATGGGGACAGAGACAAGGAGAGGGCTAACGAGGGGATTGGAAACAGGTGAGGGCAGAACAGAAAACAGAGCAAGGGAAAGAGGACACAAGAGGGCAGCAGAGGACAACAAATGGAAAACCAAGAAAAACAGGAACTAACAAACCAAGACTGTGACATCTACAGGTTAACAATAGTACTAATTGGCGTGCAGGTGGGGCAATGGTTAGCGTGCAAAGCCCACGTACGGGGGCCTTAGCCCTCGACGCGGCCGACCCGGGTTCCAATCCGGCCTGTGGTCCTTTGCCGCATGTCTCTCCCCCTCCATCATACCCCCTTTCCTGTCTGCCGACTGTAGAAAACAATGAGCCACTAGTGCTATAAAAATTCACAATAGTACTAATAAATCAATACAGGTATATAGTTAGACCCAGGAATACACCCAAACTTTCAAATGTTGTTCCCTTAAATTATCTGACTTTATCTATTGTAATTAATGGCCTAAAAACATGACAACTTCTGTGAATTGTAAAAGTGAAACAAAAAAACAGTCACTCTGAGTAGGTTTAAAACCCTCTCTTCCCTACTCAGAGTTTTTTGGTTTCAGAACAGGTGATATTGACTGGGTAACTAAACTAAAGATTTAATTAACTCTGATTTTAGCAGAAGTTCAAGCATCTAAAAGCCTTCGCCAATTGTACGTAGATAACAGGACCATCATGTCCCCATGGCAATAGCAGGACAGTGTCACAGTCTTGGTTTTCCATTTGTTGTCCTCTGCTGCCCCCTTGTGTCCTCTTTCCCTTGCTCTGTTTTCTGCTCTGCCCTCACCTGTTTTCAATCCTCCCGTTAGCCCTCTCTTTGTCTCTGTCCCCTTTAAAAGCCCTCCCTCTTCAGTTCCTGTTTGCTGGATCCTCGTCTAACGTCTGTCTGCTTACCTCGTCTCTCCCTGGCTCCTAGAGTTTGGTTTCTCCTGATGTCTCCTTGGTTCTGGTTCGTTGTTATTTTGTTGGATCTTTGATTCCTGCCTCAGTTCCTGTAAACCTTATTAAACCCACCAAAATTCACCTCTGCCTACTTGCCTCTGCATTTGGGTCCTCCCAACCAACACCAAATCCTGACAGACAGAAGCTATAACACCTCTCACAGCTACATTTAAGAGCAAACAGAGAATGAGAAGGAAATATGGGTTGACTCCTTCAAGGAATGGGGGTTCCTTTGCCCTGGGGATGTTGCCACCTATTGAGCTGATTAAGCGGTGTGGTTAACTGACCCATCACCCAAACACTTAAGTCAGAGATTTGAGATTTTGATTCAACATATAAGATATAGGAGCAACAGTGGCATCAGATACAGGAGTTTACACGGAACTGAAGGGTCGCCAGTCTTAATATCTTTTCCAGTTTATTTCTATAGCGCCAAATTCACAACACGTCATCTCAAGTTGATTCAAAGTTTTCTATCTAAGGAAAACCAGCTGATTGCATCGACTCATTGACTCTTCAGCAATCCCTCACACTAAGCATCCTTGTAGCGACAGTGGAGAGGAAAAACTACCTTTGAACAGGAAGAAACCTCCAGCAGAACCAGGCTCAGTCGTTGTACTCGATTTTAAAATTAATGAATGGATAGCTATATCCATAAACCCTTCTTCTGCATCTTGTCAGTCAGGGCCACAGTAGATTGCTGCTTATCTCTGCCCATCTATGGACAGAAGGTGGGTACCGGTCATAGAAATACATCAAATTCAAAATATGTTGCAATATATTAACTTAGATTAAAGATTTATTTCCTCAGATACAGTATATGTAAATAGTTCAAGTGAATTTTTACTGTTATTTTTAAAACTGTTTTTTTCTAACACTAAATGTTTTAGTTTCATGATTATTGCAGAAAGAAATTAGGATAAATTGTTGGTTAACTAGTTGTTACCTATGTCAGTTATCATTATCATAATATGATGTTTAATTTCCTGAAACCATGACGCATTCTGGCTCTGTAGATCCCTCCCAGCAGTCGTCCCATACCCAGACTGGCACGGCTGGGACTCTAGTTTTACAGAAGAATAAGGAAATGGTTGATGAAGGAGTTGAAGTCATTGGACTGCCATCAAGTGGAACAACCACCAAAACAAAGAACCCCTCTGTCCAAAAACAAAAGATTAGTTTTAGAAAAGAGGCCATATCTTTGGCAGAAATGGTGCTAATAGATACATACAAGCAGCAGCCATTTTTCAAAATACACTTTCTTTATTCTTTATGGAAAGGCAACAAGTAAAAAGTTTAACTCTTTATAGGGCAAGTTAGCGTTTTTGATCACTTGCATAACCCTTACAAAGGGAGTTCCCCCCCCCCCGTCCCTTGGTGAGGTCTAGAAGCACAGGATCTATATCCAGTCATTCAGCAAAGATACTGCTACATGGCTGTACATCTTATTTTGGCATTTGACCAATGAGATGAGGCCTTGAATGATATATTACCTGCTGGAAATTAAATTAAAAAAACAAAGTTTATAATTTAAGAAAAAAAGTAAAAGCTCAGTTGAACAGTGGGCAGCACTGTTGCAAGAAGGTTCTGGGTTTAATTCCCGGCCTGGGGTCTTTCTGCATGGAGTTTACATGTTCTCCCTGTGCATGCGTGGGTTCTCTCCGGGTACTCTGGCTTCCGCCCACAGACCAAAAACATGACTGTTGGGTGAAATTAAGTTGAAAAATAAGTTATCAAGTTAAGAAAAAAAGGTGAAAAGTTAAGTTAAAAAGTTAATAAGCCTAGCTAACAATTATATTTAGATTTATAAATGTTAGTCCCGGTATTAGCTTTAAGGCCTCTAAGGTTATGTTGTACCAAAAACTCTCAGTGTTTTTTATTAATTTCTTAAAGAAGCACTTTTCTTATTTTTCTTAATGTATTCAGGAAGGTGGAGTTTCTCATTAGAATAAAGGACTAGTAACAGCTAGGAGCTATAGTCACTGACCTGGTTCACAGTTCAGTCCAATCCCTGAGGGAAGAGAGGAATCCGCGAAGGTGATTGTCCTCTGCTTGTGGCGGGCGCGGCCCCTGGAGCTCGGTGAGGTGAGTGTTGCTGATGCCGAGCGTCGCCGGGGAGCAGCGTGTCCAGACAGGCAGATTCAAGCCGAAGTCGTAGCGGGTCCAAGTTGGTTAACCAGATGATCAGAGAGCCGATGATGTACCGATGAGCGAATCCAAGCCGTGGTCGCGAAAACAGTCCAGGTTCGGTAAGCCAGTTGCATCCAAGAAACAGTCCAGAGCTGGTCAGACCAACAGAATCATAAAACAGAAACAGGTCACAAACAGAATAAACAGAATGAAAGTCAAACACTAGAGTTACTCACACCAAACAGCTAGAATAATCTGGCCCTGGTAGCTTGAAAACAAACAGTATAAAACCAGGTGGATAGGATAAACAATAATGAGAAACAGAGTAAAACAGGTGGGTGGAATAAGCAATCAAGCCAGCCACCAGTGCCAGGATCATGAGTTTTTTTTTCCATTGGTCCTTGATTTTCCGTTATTCCATCATGTTCTACTCTCCCATATGAGTTAGTGTCCTTTGGAGCCGTTCTGAAGATATTCCGTTAGGTTATATCCAGTAACGTCTTCCTATGGGCAACGACTTGAAGGCACAAACTAAACTGTTCATCATTTATTCTTTATGGTACGCCAGCATTCAGAACATGGAGGCCAATCACTGGCCCCCAGACATCCACAGTTACATTTTTTTATTTATATGTTTAAAAACAAAGCGGTGCATGTGTGACATCATTAGCGCGCGCCGGCTACCGTTCATTCATCCTGTCCGCTGAACTGCTGCTAGTTTTCCTCACATGCCTGGAAGATGTCTAGTGCTGCTACCACAGATGATCTCGCTCTCCAGATGAACGATTCAGATTAGCTAGAATGAATAGAAGGGGTAGAGCGTAGCCGTCTGTGGCCCGGGCTGCCTGTTACTACTACAGTCCGCCGTGCGGATGACAAGTAAAGAACCTGTTTAACGCGTCTGCAAACTTGGTGTCTCTTTCTGCAGCCCTGCTGCTGGTGGTCCTCTGCCCAAAGTCGTGTTCTTGAAACCCCTCCACACATCTCTGATGTTGCTCTGTGCCAGCTGTTCCTCCATCTTCCTCCCATAGTCCTTCTTTGCCACCCTGATCCTCCATTAGAGCTCTCACTGAACTCTATGCTGCTCTTCTGTCCCCTGAGTTGAAAGCCCTTTTTTTCTGATTCAGGAGGACTTTCAGCTCAGGAGTAACCCAGAGGTAGTTGTTTGGGAAGCTCCGTAGCGGTTGTGTGGGCATCGCAGACCAGTCCTACACTACAGGCTGATCCAGCTTTGATGTAATGTCCTTCAAAGAGGTAAGAATGATGCTCAGTATTGTGTGTGGCCTCCATCTGCCTCTATGACCTCCCTACAACACCTGGGCTACTACTGATGAGGTGGAGGTTGGTCTCCTGAGGGATCTCCTCCCAGACTAAAGCATCCTCAACCTCCTGTACAGTCTGTGGTGTAATTTGACCTTTGTGGATGGAGACATTCCAGCAATTTAAAAAATTTATTTATTTTATTGTCATCAAACTGTCACAAGTACAGCGCAACGAAATTCACTCTCTGCATTTAACCCATTCGCTTGGGGAGCAGTGGGCTACCATTTGCGTTACCTGGGGAGCAGTGGGCTACCATTTGCGGTGCCTGTGGAGCAGTGGGCTACCATTTGCGTTACCTGGGGAGCAGTGGGCTACCATTTGCGGTGCCTGGGGAGCAGTGGGCTACCATTTGCGTTACCTGGGGAGCAGTGGGCTACCATTTGCTGTGCCTGGGGAGCAGTGGGCTACCATTTGCGGTGAATGGGGAGCAGTGGGCTACCATTTGCGGTGAATGGGGAGCAGTGGGCTACCATTTGCGGTGCCTGGGGAGCAGTGGGCTACCATTTGCGGTGAATGGGGAGCAGTGGGCTACCATTTGCGGTGCCTGGGGAGCAGTGGGCTACCATTTGCAGTACCTGGGGAGCAGTGGGCTACCATTTGCGGTGCCTGGGGAGCAGTGGGCTACCATTTGCGTTACCTGGGGAGCAGTGGGCTACCATTTGCAGTACCTGGGGAGCAGTGGGCTACCATTTGCGGTGCCTGGGGAGCAGTGGGCTACCATTTGCAGTGCCTGGGGAGCAGTGGGCTACCATTTGCGTTACCTGGGGAGCAGTGGGCTACCATTTGCGGTGCCTGGGGAGCAGTGGGCTACCATTTGCGGTGCCTGGGGAGCAGTGGGCTACCATTTGCGTTACCTGGGGAGCAGTGGGCTACCATTTGCGGTGCCTGGGGAGCAGTGGGCTACCATTTGCGTTACCTGGGGAGCAGTGTGGGGTTGATGGTCTTGCTCAGAGGGACAACTCTCAGCAACTTCCAGGCACTGGAGTGACCCTGCCCCCCCCCCTTGCATATTTTTTTACTCTGACTCCACCCCTTCAATGAATTACAGGGATTGAACAGGAGATGGCGCTTCTCTTTAGATCTTAATTTCCACAAATCATGACAGAAAGAATATTTCAGTACAAAGATTGATGTTTTCATCTTTAAAAAGGAATTGAAGGGGACCAGCCAAGGACCTCGAACCTGCTGCTGGGTTGCTGCCCTCCAACTACCTCCTCCACGTCTCCTGGTGTCCTGGTAGCGCCTCGAGCCTCTGGACACTACGCTCACAGTCACAGCAGACCTTCTTGCCACATCCCAAATGAGCAGCACTACCTGAGCCACATGTGGTGGTCATAGAGTCTACTACTAGGAGAATGAAAGGACTGCAATATTCAAAGTTACCAAATATTCAGCCAGAAGGCACAGGTACTGAGGACGGATCTGTGGTCCCCACCTGCAGAACCTCTGCTTTACTGAGTGGATCTTATTAAATGACAATAATTTCCACCTGTTATATATTCCATTTGAACAAAAGAAGGTGAAACTGATGGGCAATCAGTGTGTCTTCCTAAGTGGACAGTTTGATTAGATTTTTTTTCTTTCCAGTATATATTATATTACAGGCATCACATGACCCAGTTTTGTTTCAGATTGGTTTGTGTCTTTTAAGTCTTAAACCTGTGAGTGCAGTCTCTATGGCCACCAAATGTCAAAATGGACACATTCTTGAGGGTTGAAAACACAAAGACTATTACCTGAGGGAACAAATGAATTTGATTTTAACTTCTCATCAGGAGTCTGCAAGTGTTAAATTGTAGTCCAGATTGTCAGAGATGCCTGTGTCAATCACACATTGTAACAGCCTCTGTTATCTACTGTACTCTCACAATGACACACCCTCTAATCCAATCCTCTGTGTTGCAGAAACAATGGCTGAATCCATAAGCCTCAAACCAAAAGACAAACAAAGATTTGTCTGTCTCTCTCTCTCTCTCCCTTCTCCAAATGCAGGAAAGAAAAATGACACAAAGGAAGCACTGAGCACAACATGAATGCAGCCACTACAGCCGCAATCCCACTATGGAAGGCCCACTCTGTTAATGACAACCAATTTGTTTTCTCTTTTATTGCATATAGTTATTATATGCCATGCTCTCTGTCATTGGGTCAGTTTCTACATTTGCTGCAGTTTTCAGTGAGATTTTCCCACAAAATAAACCCACACAACTATTTAAAAGCAAGAAATGTAAATTTCCATTTGTTCATACAATATAAAACACAAACATATATCAACAAAATGTATTTTATTTGCTGAGGCATAGATGTCTGCTAAATGACTAAGTTCCACTTTGATAATATTGTTTTTTCTCTGAAGATAAAACTAATAAAATAAGCCAGTATTCTCAGGTTATTTCTGCACAAACACAAATTACACAAACACATTTTATCATGATTCAAACAGCCTAACACATAATACCCAGTGGGTATTTCTTCTGACTTGGGATGGACGTCCATGTTGCCTAAATAGATCTGCGCTCTGGTGCAACCGAACTGAAAAAGATTCCTGGATAGGTGAGGAAACATTGTCAGAAAAACTGAATGAATGTCTAGTTACCTCCGATTTAGGCCTGTTTTGTGGGTACTGTGATCAAACAGATGCATTTAATCTGTGCTTTTATTTAACACACTGCTTCACATATTACTAATTTTCTCAGAAGTTTAGTCTTTCAATAGATGCAAAGCTCAGAGACTATTTTTGTTCTGCATTTTTTGGTAACTTAAGAAGCAAAATTACTCAGAGAATCCCCCCACAGATTGCTTCTAACCCTGAAAGACTTAGAAGCCCTCCACGTTTAGATCTTTATGACTGGAGAAACCACTATTAAGATAAAACACTTTTTATAACACTTGTTGCGTCCATGGTCGCTGATGTTACCAGACATGTAACCAGTTATATGATTATTTTATGTGTAACATGATCATGAAGTGGGGGTGGTGGTTAAGCTTTGCTCTACGACGGCGTTAAATTTCAAACCACATCAAGAAATCTTTAAATAAAACTACAAATTCAAAATCATAGCAAAAAAAAGCCAAATGTTGCCTTCATCCAATCAGTAAAGTTCAAGTTTCCCCACTAATAACTCCCTCTTCCAGAAGGTTGATGTCATTTTGACTCTGAAAATGTTGCATTTTTTTTAGTTGCAGTTAAAGATTTGTTGATGTGGTTTGCACTTCAGGGCCACCGTAGTGCAAACATACTATATAACATCCTGACTTGCATCCTATTATTGTACTCTGTTGTGGTAAGAGAAAAGTGAATGCCTATATTTCAGTTTTCAGATGTTACATCTAACTCTACTGCTTTACAATCTACAGCTCCAAAGTAATATGCTATGAGATCCCAAAACACAGAGAAGAATCAGTTTTTGGCAATGTAATTTCCAGTTGGTTTTTGGTGATAAACCTGGAGGTTACTGCCCCCTTGTGGCTAAAAGTTAGTATTGCTTTAAGGACCACAAATCTGTTTCTGCAATCATGTTTATTGCATTCAAGTTTTTCAGATTGTTCTTTTACCCATCTGTTGATGATTATCTTTAACTTGTTTCTATTTTAACCTGAATATGCTTTTCTTATTAATAGTAGGAATGTATTTTTCCATCTTGGAAATAAGTTTCTTTTGTGTCCTGCTGTATCGCTTAATTTTATTATTTTCATATTATCTTATCTTATTTAAGCTTTATATGTTCTGTGTACTTATTTTGAGAAAGGTGACAAAATAACTTCCCCTCATAATTTAATTAATTCATTTATTTTACAGGGATAGTGTACATTAATCAGAATTGCTGCAAAAGCACCAGAATTAGCTTAGAGGAATTTTTTGTTTATCTGTTGTTTCTAGACAGACATAAAAACACAACAGGGATAATTTTACAGTAAACCATGCAAATATAAAAAAAAGAAATAAAACAACTTTTCAAATCTTGTTGACAAATACAGTGTTGACAATACAGTGTAAAGTTTGATAGAAAACAGATTTTTTTATATATGTAAATATTTATTTCACTCCTAAGCTGCTCATTCACTGTTTGAAAAGCTGTATAAAATGTCTTATTGTAAACACTGTGTGGTTAAACAATGACAATAAGGTTTGTCTAAAATAAAGTAACACCTTGATACTATCGCTGAAGTATAAGTAATATTATTTAGTCTGACATGTACTCTGTGGTACCTGAAGATCAGAATGTGGGCTTTCTGTATGGAAGTGAATCTCTGAGTACCTGGAACCAAACACCTGTAGTTTTGTCCATGTAAGGTTTATCCAAAGGAAAAATGCTCAATAGTGGTTGTGAAGAGCCGAAGAGGCGCCCCCCCAGAGCACTGAGTCCAGCACCGGGAGACCCAAAGCCCCAGAAGCCCAAAGGGACCCCAAGAGCAAAGGCATCAAGGAGGGGCCAGCCCAGGAAATCCGACCCCCACCAAGGGAAGAGGAGAGACAGCCCCGAGGGCCAGAGTCAATCACGCCATCCCACCCTAGTGCCCCCACTCACATCACAGAAGAAAAAAAAAGAAAAAATGCTCTGTGTTCCTGATCTCTAGAAATGCGGAACAATAAAGATCGTTATTATTTTGTCTTGTCTTGAAATGAGTTTATTAGGGGAACAAACTATTACACAGCAAATTATTTTTTTTCATAACTGGGAATTTCTAATTTGGTACTTTTGTTAGAAGTAAAAATATGTGTATATGTTGTATATATGTTATTTTGTAATAACATATTCAGTGGTAGATTAATATTTCTAGGATAAAATCTAAATAATTATTGAGGATTTACCAAGACCTGTTAAATGAAGTAAGGCGAGGGGCGGCTTTGAGCATCAATATGTGTCATGTTCCCTCTAACTTTCCATCTGTCTGAATGTTGGTTTTAATATATTTTCTAATATGAGTATATATGAAATAAAGATATTGCTTTATATTGTATATTAAAAAAAAACTGATCTTTGAGCAACTTTACTCAGTTATGTTTAGTTTTCTGGTTAATTTCCCTGGTCTCCCATAATTCAACCTTGTCTTCAGTGTTTAAAGTTTGCAATTTTCCCAATTATTGCCTTTAATCAATCTTGTAAATATTCTGAGACATTAGTGTTAAGTTATCAATATGTACTTCTGAACATCCAGTAACCTGTAGATATTACCAGTGGAAGTTTCCGACCCCGTCCTAACATATAGCCGGTTCTCAGTGTTGGAAAAAATGGTTAAAGTATATCTTCTTGTTATTATATATTTATAACATTTATTTGTATTCTTTATGCATCTGAGCCTTTAAAATACCAGAACTTGCATATAAAGTCTGTTTGCCAGCATCATTTATGAACATTAAATCTGATGTTAGTTTCTCAGGACTCAAGTAGCCTTTTTACTGAATACTTTTAACTTTTACTTGAGTAAAAACAAATTAAAGTTGTGGTAGCCGTTGTCCTCAGACATCTTTAACACCTGGCTGGACCAATCCATAGTGCCAGCATGCTTCCAGTCTGCCTCCATTATTCCAGTCCCAAAGAAGCCTCAGGTCGCCTCCCTCAATGATTAGCGGCCTGTCGCTCTGACTCCCATCATGATGAAGTGCTTCCAAAGGCTGGTTAAAGAACACATCGTCTCCAGTCTGCCGCCAACATTCCACCCGTTCCAGTTCGCCTACCGACGGAACCGCTCCACTGAGGACGCCATCTCTGCTGCTCTCCACCAGAGCCTGGCACACCTGGAGGAGAAGAACACCCACGATGGATGCTGTTCCTGGACTTCAGTTCAGCTTTCAGCACCATCATCCCACAGCATCTGATGGGCAAACTGGAACAGCTGGGCTTCAATACACCCCTCTGCTATTGGCTGCTAGACTTCCTCACAAACAGACATCAGTCAGAACACCTTTGATGTCATCAGTCTAAGCCCCTCCCCTCAGGGCTGTGTCCTGAGCCCCCTGCCATTCACCCTGATGACACACGACTGCGTCTCCCCCCCTACATGTGTGGAAAGTCACGCTGAGATCCTTTCCTGTCTTGTGTTTGTTAGAGGAACTTTACTTGTTCCAACATTTTGGTCTGAAAGATACCAAACAAATTATAAAAGAAAGCAAGATTTTGAAACAAACCACCTCCATTTATTCAACCATTTACATAAAAGAACTTTATAAAATCTAAAAATTTTAGTTATAACCTTAAAACATTCACACATGCAAACGTCACAGCTCGTCTTTCTCTCTTTCCTCCTCTAATGACGGAGTCGAGTTCTCCTTAGAAGGAGTAACTTTGATTTGTTTTCCATCTTTGATTTCCTCTTTTGCTGTTTCAGTGGTCATTTTCTTCTCAGTAACGCCTTTTGGCCGATCAGCCGATTGTCCAGCATGCGCGTCAATGTCCGCTGTCTTTACTCGTTTATCTGTTGTCACCTGAGACTCATCCTTTGCTGCTTCATGGACGAACTGAGCATTTATAGGAGATGAAAACATGTTGAGCAACTGCTGGGCCTGGATTCTCTCCTAGTAGTTAGAAGAGACACATTGAGAGAAGTTTAGTTTAGGCCAAATCAAACAAAAACATCTGTTTTACTTTTTATCTGCTAATTCTGAGCAAAGTCAGGTGAGAAGAACAATTATTACCTTTTCTTCATGAGTGGGATCCAAGGTGAACCAAAGAGCCATGGCACATCTCTGACCTTTAGTGATGGCTCGGACACCATGAGGGTTTTCTTTTCCCGCTCCGAAGCCGACAACCCGACCGCAGCGCGGCTGAACCTCAGCCTGTCAAAGTCACAAACATTCATCCTGTGACACAGTTACACTGCGTTTTTAATGATTTTTATTTATTATCGGTAATGCATATCGGAACCTGAAAACTACTGCATATACCTACCTACCTACCCACCTCCCTCCCTACCTACCTCCCTACCTACCTACCTACCTCCCTACCTACCTACCCACCTCCCTCCCTACCTACCTCCCTACCTACCTCCCTACCTCCCTACCTACCTACCCACCTCCCTCCCTACCTACCTCCCTACCTACCTACCTACCTCCCTACCTACCTACCTCCCTACCCACCTCACTACCTACCCACCTCCCTCCCTACCTACCTACCCACCTCCCTCCCTACCTCCCTCCCTACCTACCTCCCTACCTACCTACCTACCTCCCTACCTACCTACCCACCTCCCTCCCTACCTACCTCCCTACCTACCTACCTACCTCCCTACCTACCTACCTCCCTACCCACCTCCCTCCCTACCTCCCTCCCTCCCTACCTCTCTCCCTCCCTCCCTCCCTACCTACCTCCCTCCCTCCCTCCCTCTCTCCCTCCCTACCTCTCTCCCTCCCTCCCTACCTACCTCTCTCCCTCCCTCCCTACCTACCTACCTACCTCCCTCCCTACCTACCTACCTCCCTCCCTCCCTCCCTACCTCCCTACCTCTCTCCCTCCCTCCCTACCTACCTCTCTCCCTCCCTCCCTCCCTACCTACCTCTCTCCCTCCCTCCCTCCCTACCTACCTCTCTCCCTCCCTACCTACCTACCTCCCTACCTCTCTCCCTCCCTCCCTCCCTCTCTCCCTCCCTCTCTCCCTCCCTCCCTCCCTCCCTACCTACCTCCCTCCCTACCTACCTCCCTCCCTCCCTCCCTACCTACCTCTCTCCCTCCCTCCCTCCCTACCTACCTACCTCCCTACCTACCTCCCTCCCTACCTCCCTCCCTACCTACCTACCTCCCTCCCTCCCTCCCTCCTCCCTCCCTCCCTCCCTCCCTCCCTCCCTCCCTACCTACCTACCTCCCTACCTCCCTACCTCTCTCCCTCCCTCCCTCCCTACCTCCCTCCCTACCTACCTCCCTACCTCTCTCTCTCCCTCCCTCCCTCCCTACCTACCTCCCTCTCTCCCTCCCTCCCTCCCTCCCTACTGACCTCCCTACCTACCTACCTCCCTACCGACCTCCCTACCTACCGACCTCCCTCCCTCCCTCCCTACCTACCTCCCTACCGACCTCCCTACCTACCGACCTCCCTCCCTCCCTACCTCCCTACCTCTCTCTCTCCCTCCCTCCCTCTCTCCCTCCCTCCCTACCGACCTCCCTACCTACCTACCTACCTACCGACCTCCCTACCTACCTCCCTACCTCTCTCCTTCCCTCCCTCCCTTCCTACTTCCCTACCTACCTACCTACCGACCTCCCTACCTACCTACCTCCCTCCCTACCTACCTCCCTCCCTTCCTACTTACCTACCTCCCTCCCTTCCTCCCTTCCTACCTACCTCCCTTCCTCCCTCCCTCCCTTCCTACTTCCCTACCTCCCTACCGACCTCCCTACCTACCGACCTACCTACCTCCCTTCCTCCCTCCCTCCCTTCCTACTTCCCTACCTCCCTCCCTCCCTCCCTTCCTACTTCCCTACCTACCTACCTACCTACCTCCCTACCGACCTCCCTACCTACCGACCTCCCTCCCTCCCTACCTACCTCCCTACCGACCTCCCTACCTACCGACCTCCCTCCCTCCCTACCTCTCTCTCTCCCTCCCTCCCTCTCTCCCTCCCTCCCTACCGACCTCCCTACCTACCTACCTACCTACCGACCTCCCTACCTACCTCCCTCCCTTCCTACTTCCCTACCTCTCTCCTTCCCTCCCTCCCTTCCTACTTCCCTACCTACCTACCTACCTACCGACCTCCCTACCTACCTACCTCCCTCCCTACCTACCTCCCTTCCTACTTACCTACCTCCCTCCCTTCCTCCCTCCCTCCCTTCCTACCTACCTCCCTTCCTCCCTCCCTCCCTTCCTACTTCCCTACCTCCCTACCGACCTCCCTACCTACCGACCTACCTACCTCCCTTCCTCCCTCCCTCCCTTCCTACTTCCCTACCTCCCTCCCTCCCTCCCTTCCTACTTCCCTACCTACCTACCTACCTACCTACCTACCTCCCTACCTACCGACCTCCCTACCTACCTACCTCCCTCCCTACCTACCTCCCTCCCTTCCTACCTACCTCCCTCCCTTCCTACCTACCTCCCTCCCTTCCTCCCTCCCTTCCTACTTCCCTACCTACCTACCTACCTCCCTACCGACCTCCCTACCTACCGACCTCCCTACCTACCTACCTCCCTCCCTACCTACCTCCCTCCCTTCCTACCTACCTCCCTCCCTTCCTACCTCCCTCCCTTCCTACTTCCCTCCCTCCCTCCCTCCCTCCCTACCTACCTCCCTCCCTTCCTCCCTCCCTACCTACCTACCTACCTCCCTACCTCTCTCCCTCCCTACCTCCCTCCCTCCCTCCCTACCTCTCTCCCTCCCTCCCTCCCTCCCTACCTACCTACCTCCCTCCCTCCCTACCTCCCTCCCTCCCTCCCTCCCTCCCTACCTCTCTCCCTCCCTCCCTCCCTACCTACCTACCTCCCTCCCTACCTCCCTCCCTACCTCCCTACCTCCCTCCCTCCCTACCTACCTACCTCCCTACCTCCCTCCCTCCCTACCTACCTACCAACCTACCTCTCTCCCTCCCTCCCTCCCTACCTCCCTACCTCTCTCCCTCCCTCCCTCCCTACCTACCTCTCTCTCTCCCTCCCTCCCTACCTACCTCCCTCTCTCCCTCCCTCCCTCCCTCCCTACCTCCCTACCGACCTCCCTACCTACCGACCTCCCTCCCTCCCTCCCTACCTACCTCCCTACCGACCTCCCTACCTACCGACCTCCCTCCCTCCCTCCCTACCTCTCTCTCTCTCTCCCTCCCTCCCTACCTACCTCCCTCTCTCCCTCCCTCCCTACCGACCTCCCTACCTACCTCCCTCCCTTCCTACTTCCCTACCTCCCTCCTTCCCTCCCTCCCTTCCTACTTCCCTACCTACCTACCTCCCTACCGACCTCCCTACCTACCGACCTCCCTACCTACCTACCTCCCTCCCTACCTACCTCCCTCCCTTCCTCCCTCCCTCCCTTCCTACCTACCTCCCTCCCTCCCTTCCTACTTCCCTACCTCCCTCCCTCCCTTCCTACCTACCTCCCTTCCTCCCTCCCTCCCTTCCTACTTCCCTACCTCCCTACCGACCTCCCTACCTACCGACCTACCTACCTACCTCCCTCCCTACCTACCTCCCTTCCTCCCTCCCTCCCTTCCTACTTCCCTACCTCCCTCCCTCCCTCCCTACCTACCTCCCTACCTCTCTCTCTCCCTCCCTCCCTACCTCCCTCCCTACCTACCTCCCTACCTCTCTCTCTCCCTCCCTCCCTACCTACCTCCCTCTCTACCTCCCTACCGACCTCCCTACCTACCGACCTCCCTACCTACCTCCCTCCCTTCCTACTTCCCTACCTCCCTCCTTCCCTCCCTCCCTTCCTACCTCCCTACCGACCTCCCTACCTACCGACCTCCCTACCTACCTACCTCCCTCCCTACCTACCTCCCTCCCTTCCTACCTACCTCCCTTCCTCCCTCCCTCCCTTCCTACTTCCCTACCTCCCTCCCTCCCTTCCTACCTACCTCCCTTCCTCCCTCCCTCCCTTCCTACTTCCCTACCTCCCTACCGACCTCCCTACCTACCGACCTACCTACCTACCTCCCTCCCTACCTACCTCCCTTCCTCCCTCCCTCCCTTCCTACTTCCCTACCTACCTACCTCCCTACCGACCTCCCTACCTACCTACCTCCCTCCCTACCTACCTCCCTCCCTTCCTACTTACCTACCTCCCTCCCTTCCTCCCTCCCTCCCTTCCTACCTACCTCCCTTCCTACTTCCCTACCTCCCTACCGACCGACCTACCTACCTACCTCCCTCCCTACCTACCTCCCTTCCTCCCTCCCTCCCTTCCTACTTCCCTCCCTCCCTCCCTTCCTACTTCCCTACCTACCTACCTCCCTACCTACCTCCCTCCCTCCCTCCCTCCCTCCCTCCCTCCCTCCCTTCCTCCCTCCCTCCCTCCCTCAGGCTTCAAAGCAAACGATAAAACATGTTTGTGAAGAATGAACAGGTGGGACACAATCATGAAGTGGAACGAACTTTATTGGATATTTTAAAGTTTTTTAACAAATGAAAAACTGAACAATTGGCTGAGAATTATTATTCAGCCTCTTTGAGTCCAGCTTGAAGAATTCAGTTTAGGAGACTGGATAAAACCACATTTTTAAGACAGAAAAAGCACCCAGAAACAAGGCCGACAACGTTGTTTACACCGATCAGTGTAGTGAAGAACACATCAACCACTAAACAGGCACATGGCTCAACATGGGAGGGCCAACTCCTAAGGACAGGACTCAGATCTTCACCTACAGTTGAAGGTAAAGGGACAACGTCCAGATTCTGGCCAAGGAAGACAGATGGTTTGAGAGAGGGGTTAAGGAAACCATCTTTGCACATCAATGAGGCTTGTGACTGAAACCACTATGATGAGAGAGTTAAAGACTCATCAGAACCCCCAAACGACCACCTTTTGTCCCCGTTAACTCTTTGTTCCACCTACAGGATATTAATCTCAGTGCTCCCCACCACTAATTAGAACTGAAGAAGCCTCTTGGATGAGAGGAGAACCATCTTCTAGAAAACTTCACATTCAGTTGCCCAAACTGAAATTTTCAGGCTTGCCACCACCATGTCAGACTGTGGGGATGGTGTGTTCAGGGTGATGAGCTATGCTGCTTTTACACCCAACGTAACATTTTGGATTGTTACCAGAAAGTTGGATTTTGGTTCCATCTGAGCAGAGCTCCTTCTTCCACACGTTTGCTTTGTCTCACTTTAAACCTAAGTTTTCATGGATATCTTTCAGAAATGGGTAAGGGTTCCTGTTCAAAGGGAGTTTTTCCTCTCCACTGTCGCTACAAGCATGCTTAGTGTGAGGGAGTCAGAAGCAGCAGCCTGTGTATGCACTGAGACAGAGAGACTCTCCCGTTTTCCAAATGAAATGTAGTCACACATGATCACACTATTGATCCTCCTGGAATTCAATAGCTGGATGTAATTATAACATTTTGCAGATTTTTTTCCTTTTAACTGGGACTAAATTGGATCTCTCCGCATTTAATTCATATCTCATATAATTCAAACCTCATCCTCTGTATGTGCCTCTTAACTCTCCTTAAGTTGAATGTGATAACATAAGATTGATTTGGAGTATTTTGTTATTACTTTCAGCCTACTAATGTATTTACCTATAATATGCATATTATGTGGTGATGTCATTTAGCTAGCCCTGCACACTATGTTCATAAAATATCCTCTGCCCATCCTATTATCCAACCTTTTTTATTATTTTCTGGTCTGTTATCTGTTTCCAACTCTGTTCACCTTAAATGGAAACATTTAACAGCCGAATCAGATCATTTCGATCTGAGGGGGAAAAAAGCTGTTACCCGGATATTATTTCATAATGTTTTTATTTATACATTCATTCAGGTAAATAAAGAATCATTTAGTTTACTTATTATGCCTCTCTTCATTTCACTGACAAACAGGTAATAAAACAGTCCAAATAATCACTTACCGTAACTGTTTTTGCATCCAGCTCAGTAAAAATAAACTCTCCTCCTTCAAAGTCATCATTTAGATACAGTATGGCACTGCAGGAAGCACATTGCAATATTAGAGAGATGTAGATTAGAACGGCTTTCACAGGTAATTTTTAAACCTGACCTGTAGTCTCTGTGAGTGTAAGCAGGAGGTTCTTTTTTACACTCTTTGAGCTCCGAAACCAGCAGACAGTTGTCTACATGAACTGGGTGGCTTAGGTCCTTCCGGTCAACCTGCTTTTCTGAACAGCAAGTGGCACAAAGAGAATTTATATGAAAATCGTGTTTAAAAATTATTTACTATTTACAACTTTCTTCTATCTCACGTTTCTTTTTCCATCAAAGACATGTGGATATCAGATCAACATAGTCTGTTTATTCACAAAAAATAAAATTACTAGGGAAGCACGATATAATGGGCCCCCTATCGGTATCGGCCTTAAAACTGAATATCGGACATCGGCCACCCCACCGATATTTAACCCGATATTTGATCAGCTTCTGAGTTTCTAAAGTCTAAAAAAAAAAAAAATACTTCTTCTTCCTCAAAAACTTCTTTTTTACAGACTTAAAAACTTCTAAAGACGAGGAAAAAAATATTGATACATTAAAATATCACAATATCCTTATATGCTGATATATTGCCATTTAAAAACACCATATCAATCTCTTTTACTAATGAAATATTGCTATATGTCATCGTTATGCTACGAAATCCCCCGAAAATTCACGGAATGTTGCCATATTTTTATATGTTGATATTAGGGCTGCAACAACGAATCGATAAAATCGATAAAAATCGACTTTTAAAAGCGTTGGCAACGAATTTAATCATCGATTAGTTGTGTCGCGCGATTAATGCGTCATCCGCAGCTGCCTTCATCACATCCACTTGACTGAAACGGGGGAAGAAAAAAAATTATGGCGGCGCGAGTCAGCGCCGAAGTGTTGCCAACTCAGAGACTTTTCAGACGCCTCCAGCGACTATTTTTCAAAAAAGCGACTAGCGACAAATCTGGCGACTTTTTACGGTGTCACTGGCGGCTTTTGGAGACTCTTATGTGAAAGCATGTATCGTTCCTACTCTGCCGTGGGGCGCCTCCCCCATCCCAACCTCGTTCTCCCTCCTCCCGCAGGAGTCCCTCTCAGCGCTGCAGTCAGACCCTCAGCGTCCAGACTGCAAATGAAGCGTGCATACGCCAGGATTGACGGCGCAAATTGATCACAATAATTAAAATAGCCTGCGCTTTGTAAAGCGAAAAAAGTCGTAACATGAAACTTTTGTCAAAACAAATGAACATGGCACGGAAGCACCACTGTTATGATGCAGCACCTGAAAAGGAAACACGTTGGAGCCTTCGATGGTGTGAAGAGAGCTGATCAGCAGGGTGAGTGACCATGTTTGTTTGGTTTTTAAAGTGGGGAAACGTAACGTTAGTTTCTCACGTAGCTCATCTGATGCTTTCCTTACCGTGTTAGTAGGTTACAGACAGTGATAAGGTTGGCTACTTATTTTACTTTTAATTTCATTTGAATTAGCTTAAGCAGCGTTTATATTTACTTTATAGATAAATTAACTTCAAATTATGAGGGCAAGGCTTTTAAAGTTTAAATCTTCTGGCACAGATAAAGTAAAGAAGATCCTGCAATTGATGGAAGTAAAGCAGAATAAAATCCAGCAAGATCAGTAATATGTCAATTAATTATCTGCCACATTCCCATGTAAATATCTGTCTTTGGAGGATGTGTTTTTTAGCACCCCTAGTTCTCTCATTTTTATTCCAAATACAATTTATAATTTGAATCACAGGCTATTTTTATCTCTATGGTTCAGTATTTTCTCAAGCAGCAACTTTAACTGCTATACTTTCCTGTCTTAAAAGGCAGAACTCCTCTAGTCTAAAAAAACTCATTTGTTGAAATGGGGGGGCCTATTGTTTGAACCCCTTAGGGACTTTAAAAACAAAAATGTCTTTTTTTGCACTTTATGAAACAAAGTAGCCTATATTTTGTGGATGTACAGCTACATTTCTCATGTAAGTTTGCGTAGTTTTAACACAAACATTTATTTTTCATATTGCACCAGTACAGTTAATGAGCAACCTGTACTTGTGTGCTTGTTTGTTCTGTCTAAAATGTTTATTTTGGAATAAAGAGGTTAATATAAAAAATATTTTTTGTCCGATTCATCGATTAATCGAAAAAATAATCGGCCGATTCATCGATTTTTAAAATAATCGTTAGTTGCAGCCCTAGTTGATATATTGACGCAGTATCGATCTATTTTACTAACAAAATCTCACAAGAATTTGCAAAATATCACGAGTGAAATTTCACGAGATTTTGAAAGTAAAATAGATCGATACCGCGTTTTTAAAAATCTATTTGATATCAGCAAATGAAAATATATTTGAGTTTATTATTTTTCAAAGTGTCAGAAATGGATAACAAAACTGCTATTTTCAATGACTACTTATTTTTGTCCAGCTTTAACATCGGTATCGATATCGGTTATCGGCTACATGAGTTTCAAAATATCGGCATATCGGATATCGGCCAAAATCCCAATATCGTGCATCCCTATTAGCTAGTGGTTGACTTGAACTTGAACTGACGCCACTCATTTCCATACACATCTCAATGCTGTCATATCAAATGTTTTGTGTTTATTGGTAATTGTTTATCATGGGATTCAGTGAACCTTGATTGATTTGACTGTTTACCAAAGACTACTGCTACACATCTGTTTGCAATAGATCATCTATGCTGCTAATCGGATGGCCGTTTCCTCAGTGCATCACAACAGCTGAGTAAATGAACTGAATATAATTAAAGACTCTATCCTAAGGACTCATCTAAATCTGTTACATTTACTGTTTATTTCCTGTATTCTGTATTTATTCCAGTAGCTTGTAGTGTTTGCATAGCCTATATAACATGGTCCAAAATGTCTCAAATGTAAACCTTTAATAAAGCCTAATAACTGAGCAAATTGACCATCATTTGACCAACCTTCGTTTACCTTTGATTAAGGAAATAATTAACTACAACATCTGGTTTTATTTTTTAAAGAATTTAATGAAAAAACTGGTAAACTTGGACGAGTATAAATGTTACAGTAACTTTGATTCACAGAGAAACATAATCCTCCACCGCTGCTTTTTCCAGCAACAATCCCTGCGTACTGGACATCCGAATCTCCTCAAAAGTAATTTTCCATATGCCTCCAACTCATTGGTCTTTTTCCTGATAGCCTAAATTAACTTAAAATGCTGAAATCTGCCCACAAAGCATGTTTATTTTATTATCCTGGCGCCTGCAGTTAAGATTACATACATGAAAAACACCTTCCAGCCGCCGCGGCAAACCGCAAAGAGACGACCGGGCCGTAGGCTGCTGTTGAATGGCGCACCGCCGGCATGTGGGGTTCTGAGCGGCTCCCACAGAGAAATAATTAATTTCTCACTGAAAAACATATTAAAACGACTTTTTACCCACTGATTACAGCAAATCTAGCTGCCATTGTTCCAGGCAAAGAAAGGATAGGGTAGCTCCGCCCACCGCGCATCAGACCCACTTTACCATCAGAACTAAACTTGAACGAGCAGCAAAAATGAAGCAGAACATGCATGTTTGCTGCTCTTGCTGCTTGCGGTGTGAACGCTGCCCAGCACAATTACTAGTGTAATAAATGTGCTGATATACCATAGGATATAATTACACCAAACTATTTATTTTTAATGAAAATTGAAGATAGATAGAATATTGTTGCCAAAGTTGTGCTGCTGCCATCAACACCTTTGTTTCTGGATGTTGGAGCTTGGCCTGTTTTCCAGTGTAGTCCTGTTTCTCTGACTGTGACTAACTGGATGTGCTCTCTTCATCCTCTGACATGGGAGCTGGCTCGGAGCTCGTCTGCCTGGCTGTGTGTTTCCTGGACGGGGCCGCCTGTGGAGCTGGTTGACAGTTGCCTTTTGTATCTATGCTTCTTTTTCTATGTCTGCTTCTGTCTCCTTGAACCCCAGTGGGCCTCAGCAGATGGCCGCTCACACTGAGCCTGGTTCTGCTGGAGGTTTCTTCCTGTTCAAAGGGAGTTTTTCCTCTCCACTGTCGCTACAAGCATGCTTAGTGTGAGGGATTGCTGAAGAGTCAATGAGTCGATGCAATCAGCTGGTTTTCCTTAGATAGAAAACTTTGAATCAATCTGACTGGATGATCTGGTGAACTGGAAAGGGACCTGAGATGACATGATGTGAATTGGAGCTATAGAAATAAACTGAATAGAATTGAATTGGATAAAGTGGGAAATGTTCCTGAGGATTTAGGTGGCTTTTAGCCCTGGAAGGACTGTTTCTTTTCCTACTTCCATTGGAGACACTGACCAGGTTAATGCTTCGTCTTCCCCGCTCCAAGGCTGCACTGATCATCAGCTGTACGCCTTACATATCCTGCAGTTAGCCTAGGAGCTAGCTCCAGCTAGCCATAGCCTCTCCTAGCTCTGTCTCCCGGGCTGCAAATCTTCAATGTACTTTAGTCCTACTCCCGGTAAGCCTTAGCCCCTCCCCCACCTTCAGCATGCTGTCTGCCTGCCTCTTTCTATTTCTATAACATTCTCTGTTCTGATTCTCTGCTGTTTATGTCTGACTGTCTCACCTAACTTTTGTTATCCTGTAGAATCAGGTGAATCCAGAACGCCGACACCAACAGCTTTGTTTGGCTTTAAAAAAAAACACCAGCAAGAAGCGCCATAAATTCCTGTCCTCCTTGTTTTGTGTTGAATTGTCTTTGTCCCTTCCCCCGTAAGTCAGCATCTGAAATTCCTTGTTTTAAGGACAAGACTCATGCCATCTCCCTTTTGTTATGTCCACTTCTCCTATATCAGGGTTCCTACAGCATAAGGTGAGTTAAATTCAAGACTTTTTAATGCCACTTGAAATAAAAATTTAAGACCAAATTCACAAGAAACACAAGAAAAACCCGCTTGCGACAACCTGACCCAAAAGTTTATTTTAACATAAACCACTGCACTAATGTTTCAAATTTTGAAAAGCTTCCCATACAGGAAGAAAGCTAAAAACACACAAATGACAGATATATTTGAACAATTATTTAACTGAAGTCACAAACTTTTTTTTAGCAGGGAACAAAACAATCAGTTTTAAAGCCACAACATAACCAGTGTCCTTTTTGCAGCTATTTTTCTTTGTATGGTTTTCTTAGTATGTTTGATTTGGTGATAAGTGGAGGCGTTGCAGAGACAAGGGTGGAACTAAACTGAGAAATAACAGCTGTTTCGCGGTAACTCGATTTTGATGCTTTGTGTTTCTCGCTTTGCATGCGACTCCACTGCCTAAGGCCCCGTCCACACGAAGCCGAACCCTGGCCTAAACGCACAAATTTTTCACCAAACCAGCCTCTCATCCACACGAAGCCGGCGTTTCGGGGGTCTGTAAACGATCATTTTTTTATTCAGCCTTCAGAGTGGGAAGATTCTGAAACGCCGTTTTCGCGTTTCCATGTTTACACCCTAACCGCATTTTTTTTTTTACACGCATGCGTCATAGCGTCGCCTCTAAACACGCAAGCGCGACACATCACAACAACAATGGCGCCGTTGCTGCTAATGCTACTCACCCTGCTGTCGGGCTGGTCGGGCTTACAACAGAATCTTCTTCTTCTGGAATATCTCCAGGAAGAACAGAGCAATATCGACCACATAGTTCAGCACCTGAATTTGACTTAACCACGAAAATAGACCCGCAGGGCAACCATGTATAAATATTAGTGCGCATGCCCTACATTTCGTCGCTTATTTTTGCTTTGGCACCACAGCGCCACTTACAGGCCTGGCATACATTTTGCAGCGTTTTCATGCATTCGTGTGGACGCTCACATTTATTTTACGTCTCCGTCTTTACGGCAAACGTTTTGGAAAATATCAGCGTTTTGTGTTCGTTTTGACTTCGTGTGGACGGGGCCTTAATTCCCATCGTTCTGAGCTTCAGTGACTTCTTGCACTAAATCCACTGAGCCTCATGTATGTTCCCTGGTTTTAGCCATGGAGAAAACTCTTGGCTGGAGACAATTTTCATTACATTTACAGATTTACAGAAAGTTAATGGTGCATCTCCCAAATGTCCCGGCCACAACAACACTTTTATTGGTTCCGCTATCGGGACGGAACCAGTAATGGCGAGCCGTTATTTTCTTTAATAAAAAAAAAGGTAAATTTTAATGTTTTATTTAGATTACAAAAATAAATCATAATAAAAATAATCCTTTTTATGAGGTTTTGAAAATTAAGACCTACGAAAGACTGATTTAAGACATTTTAATACCAATTAAGGCCTTAGTGTTATTTTGAAGAATTCAATGCCTTTTAAGACTTTTTAAGGACCTGCGGGAACCCTGTATATGCAAAGAGGAATTGGGACACCACTACCCTCATGGGTATAAAAAACATTTAGTTGTAGGGCTAAAGAGCAGGGCTACGGGTTTGTATTAGGATTGTGCTTAAGTATGTAAAACCATGTCAACCAATAAACCTTCCAGGTTTCAAGAACTACAGGATCATTATATATAATATTATATATTAGCTTTGCCTCTAAAGGGCTAAATTTTCCAAATAATAAGCAAGCAAAATATGTTCAATTCAAAAAGCATATCCAGTCTGACCCTTTAATCACTAAGAAATATTTAGGAATCAATAAATTGGATTGCTTTTTCTAAAGCTGTAGTAAATACAAATTCAGTAAATATTTTAGGAATTAAATAGTTTATAGTTTATGTGATAAACATCTTGATCTTTTTTTAATATATATATATATATATATATTTTTTTTTTATATATATATTTTTTATATATATTTTACAAAAATATATTTTATTTTATAAAAAAAAAAAAAGATAAACATCTTGATCTATGTGCTCAGTTCCTAATTACAATGTCCCTGACGTTCCTTGAGATGACATGTGTTGTGAATTTGGCGCTATATAAATAAACTGAATTGAATTGAATTGACAGAAAACACTTGGTAGTAGGAAAGGACGTTATATATAGTCATTTAGTTTTTCACGTGAGTAAAATAGACTTTAAACCAATCAATTCATTTAAAACCCGCCCTCAACACTCCCATGACTTAACTTACCATCAATGGCAGAGCGACATACAAGGTGTGAATAGGAGAAGTAGAGAGGTTTGTCCAGTTGAAAGTACGACTCCAACACTTTTCTCACTTTCTCGCTGAGGTCAAAGAACAAACGAGCGCTCTTCAGAGGGACCTTTCCCTCCTGTCCGAGCTATGAAATGTAACAAAACAATTTAATGACCAACACAGTATGGGTAACCATTAGTAACCAGAACATCAAACAGTTCAGAAAGTGCTTTAATCTCATTTCTACGGAAGATGATTAGGGCCACTGAAAAAAAAAATGTTAACTGATTTTTTTTTATTTTATTTCAGTATAGTATGGGAAAAAAGTCAGAATTCTTTTTTCTCAGAATTCTGACTTTTTTCTCAGAATTCTGACTTTAATCTTAGAATTTTGAAATTTTTCTCAGAATTCTGACTTTAATCTCAGAATTCTGACTTTAATCTTAGAAATCTGACTTTAATCTCAGAATTCTGACTTTAATCTTAGAATTCTGACTTTAATCTCAGAATTCTGACTTTAATCTTAGAATTCTGACTTTAATCTCAGAATTCTGACTTTAATCTAAGAATTCTGACTTTTTTCTCAGAATTCTGACTTTAATCTTAGAATTCTGACTTTAATCTCAGAATTCTGACTTTTTTCTCAGAATTCTGAGTTTAATCTCAGAATTCTGGCTTTAATCTTAGAATTCTGACTTTAATCTCAGAATTCTGACTTTAATCTAAGAATTCTGACTTTTTTCTCAGAATTCTGACTTTAATCTTAGAATTCTGACTTTAATCTCAGAATTCTGACTTTTTTCTCAGAATTCTGAGTTTAATCTCAGAATTCTGACTTTAATCTTAGAATTCTGACTTTTTTCTCAGAATTCTGACTGAATTCTGACAATAAAAAAAGCCAGAATTCTGAGAAAAAAGCCAGAATTCTGAGATTAAAGCTACAGTGTGTAATTTTCAGCGACATCTAACGTCCAGATTGCAGACCGCAGAAACATGAACGTCTCCCCCCCACCGCTTCTCCCCCCAACAGTACGGCAAGCGTTACGGGACAAAATGTCTTCCACGATGTCCACATCACCTACCTTCTCAAGTGATGAGGTTTGTTTACATAGATAATTTTACAGATAGTATTTCATTAGTCTGTGTGTTCAGTACCGTCTCAGTTCATCTCTCTCAACTTGCCGTAGTTACTTTCGAGCGTAATGGGTGATCTCGCAATCGCTAGTTTGTTGCCTCTGCGCTGCCGTAGCGCAAAGATGTCTGCCTCCATGGCTGCGAGACCCGCTCCTATGTAATTATAAATAAGGAATGCTAAGGCAACGCAAATATTAAGGTTAAGAGGCTGAGCTCGTAGATGATGATAAATAACATAGTTATGTATAATATATTACATTTCTGACTGTATATCCCTGTAATTATTACACACTGTAGCTTTAAAGTCAGAATTCTGACTTTTTTCCCATACTATACTGAAATAAAATAAAAAAAATCAGTTAACATTTTTTTTTTCAGTGGCCCTAATCCTCTTCCGTACTTTTCACTTGGAAGATGATTGGGAATAATTATCTCTGGAGGAATAATGCAATGTCACATTTTCATTAAACCCTCAGTCATTTCAAATGCTGCTGGTAAAATGCTCTGCAAACAAAATTGCAAATATAAGTCTCAATTATTTTCTTTTTTTTAAACTCATAAAATGTAGTTAAGGGGAAAATTTGAAACATCCTTCTCTCAAAGGTGTTTGATTAATCTCTAAGCCAAAAATATTAACCACACTAAGTTACTTTGTAAAACATAAATTCATTTATTTTCATGAGCATCAAACTAATCAAGTCAAACATTAATATTTTTTTCCTAATTAGCGATTTTCTCACTGACTAATTAAAAAGAGGTAATTTCCTTTGAAACCATCACCTTCTATTATTTAGATTATATGTTTTAAATAAAACTGAGTATTTTATGGTGCTTCTGGATGAAGCTTTAGAAATTTGTTCTCATTTTGCAAACTGACTAAATCTGAAGCTCAGCTGCAAAATCCATAGAAAATCATTTTGCACGTAGCTTATTTCACACCAGCAAACTGCAGCACAATAGCATCGAATGAATTTTTCAAATTCTCTGGGATTATAAGAAGAAAATGCTCTTTCTATGAAGACCAGTCAAAGAAACGATTTTATTTTGTTCATATATTTTATTACAGCCTCTGCCAGCAGTATTATAGGAGCAGAACACATGAACTTTAAGATCAGGTTAGTGACTAACACGTTCATTATCATCCTCCGTCAGATAGAGGCGGTCACTAACCTGCTTTCTCCTCCTGCAGAGGTTCCTGCAGATCAATAATCCTTAATAAAGCTTTTCTGAAATATCAAACTGTCTGTTGCTTTAAAAACTGTGTCCTCTTTTCTGAGCCTTGACACATAGTTTTAGCATCTTTTTAAGGTGGAATGACAGAAAAGGCTTAATCAAGTAACATTTCCCAAACATAGAACAATATGTAACAACATCAGGTATGAAAAAAACTGACGCATATTTCATTGACAGTTATATAAACTTTAAACGTGGATTGAAGCAAAGTGTTTCTAAGAATTTTCTAATATTGGAGATTTTAGGAGCAGGCTAAGATACTCCAATATACATTTTCTGGCTGATGTCAGACCAGTTTCTGATATCAATATCGATCGGACAGACCTAGACCTAGACCAGACCTAATATGATGTGAATTAAAGGAGAAACTCTAAAGTCTCCACTTTGGTGAAATTTAGATTGGCTCCTTTTGCATTGCCCACCATCGAACTGCTCCTGAATGCACCTCCGCAACTGAAGTCAAGTGTAGGCAACTTCAGGGGTTCTTAAAAATAGGGATGCACGATATTAGGATTTTGGCCGATACCGATATGCCGATATTTTAAAACTCATGTAGCCGATAACCAATATCGATACCGATATTAAAGCTGGACAAAAATAAGTAGTCATTGAAAATAGCAGTTTTGTTATCCATTTCTGACACTTTGAAAAATAATAAACTCAAAATATATTTTCATATGCTGATATCAAATAGATTTTTAAAAACGCGGTATCGATCTATTTTACTTTCAAAATCTCGTGAAATTTCATCTTTCTGTTACAAACTCTCGTGATATTTTGCAAATTCTTGTGAGATTTTGTTAGTAAAATAGATCGATACCGCGTCAATATATCAACATATAAAAATATGGCAACATTTGGTGAATTTTGGGGGGATTTCGTAGCATAACGATGACATATAGCAATATTTCAGTAGTAACAGAGATTGATATGGTGTTTTTAAATGGCAATATATCAGCATAGGAAGATATTGGGATATTTTAATGTATCAATATTTTTTCCCTCGTCTTTAGAAGTTTTTAAGTCTGGAATAAAGAAGTTTTTGAGGAAGAAGTAGAAACTCAGAAACTGATCAAATATCGAGTTAAATATCGGTGGGGTGGCCGATGTCCGATATTCAGTTTTAAGGCCGATACCGATAGGGGGCCGATTATATCGTGCACCCCTACTTAAAACAGCTAAATTTATAAAGAAATGTAAATTGCAAACAGGTGAACATGTTGCTAACTAGATTACATGACTTTTTAATATCATAATGTATTGTAAATAGATATGATCTAGGGTATTAGAGCAAAATAGAATAGAAAGGACATTCAGTTTTCTTTGTTTTCTTCACAAGGTGTAAAATAAAGTAATCCATTTTATTTGTCCACTTCAAACTATTCTAATACTTCAAATTGATCTATATGAATCCCAGTTTAACACTTTTCAGGTTGTGAAATGAGAAAAGGTAGAAATGTAGAAAGAATAAAAACGGTTTCATGAGATTTTCCCGGTTGAACTACAGACCTTGACAGCTGCCAGGACAGTGACTCCCTGAAACATCTCATTGGGCGTGTGTGGGGATGGTTGCCCACGGTAACCATCGCCTTTTAGGGCCGCAGCCTAGAAAAAATGACATCAGATGCTGTCACATATTAGAATGATGTGAGGTGATCTAAAACTAGACAAAGCTTCCTTTTGCAATGACTCACGTTGGAGAGGCGTTGCAGCTCCCTGCATTCGTCATCGCTGATCATCCCATCCAACAGCACCCGCTGAGATCCATTCAGCTGGCTGGATATCATGGTCACTTTAATATTGTCATACAGCTCCGCCCCACCTAGGGAAAGCAGGTCGTAACACCAGTAAGCATTACTGGGATGATGTGTTTTAAAGGACCTTGGGTGGAACAGTTACCTTCTTGGGGCAGAACAATTTTTGCCATTTCTGAGGAATCCTTTTTCTTCTCCTCAACTAGCGTCTCAATCTCCTTCATCAGGTTTCCTATCTCCTCTGTGATCCTCGCTGCCGTCTCTCTGTCCGCCCTGAGATACAAAGAGTTAATCCAAATTAGGGCTGCAACAACGAATCGATAAAAATCGATAAAATCGACTTTTAAAAGCATTGGCAACGAATTTCGTCATCGATTAATTGTGTCACGCCATTAACGCGTCATCCGCCGCCATCGTCACTGCTGTGGGGCGCCTCCCCCATCCCAGCCCCATTTTCCCGCAAGAGTCCCTCTCAGCGCTGCAGTCAGAGCCGCAGGATGTTTACCCTCAGCGTCCAGACTGCAAATGAAGCGCGCATACGCCGGGATTGACGGCGCAAATTGATCACAATAATTAAAATAGCCTGCGCTTTGTAAAGCGAAAAAAGTCGTAACATGAAACTTTTGTCAAAACAAATGAACATGGCACGGAAGCACCACTGTTATGATGCAGCACCTGAAAAGGAAACACGTTGGAGCCTTCGATGGTGTGAAGAGAGCTGATCAGCAGGGTGAGCGGCCATGTTTGTTTGGTTTTTAAAGTGGGGAAACGTAACGTTAGTTTCTCAGGTAGCTCATCTGATGCTTTCCTTACCGTGTTAGTAGGTTACAGACAGTGATAAGGTTGGCTACTTATTTTACTTTTAATTTCATTTGAATTAGCTTAAGCAGCGTTTATATTTTCTTTATAAATAAATTAACTTGCAAATTATGAGGGCAAGGCTTTTAAAGTTTAAATCTTCTGGCAAAGATAAAGTAAAGAAGATCCTGCAATTGATGGAAGTAAAGCAGAATAAAATCCAGCAAGATCAGTAATATGTCAATTAATTATCTGCCACATTCCCATGTAAATATCTGTCTTTGGAGGATGTGTTTTTTAGCACCCCTAGTTCTCTCATTTTTATTCCAAATACAATTTATAATTTGAATCACAGGCTATTTTTATCTCTATGGTTCAGTATTTTCTCAAGTAGCAACTTTAACTGCTATAATTTCCTGTCTTAAAAGGCAGAACTCTTCTAGTCTAAAAAAACCTCATTTGTTGAAATGGGGGGCCTATTGTTTGAACCCCTTAGGGACTTTAAAAACAAAAATTTCTTTTTTTGCGCTTTATGAAACAAAGTAGCCTATATTTTGTGGATGTACAGCTACATTTCTCATGTAAGTTTGCGTAATTTTAACACAAACATTTATTTTTCATATTGCACCGGTACAGTTAATGAGCAACCTGTACTTGTGTGCTTGTTTGTTCTGTCTAAAATGTTTATTTTGGAATAGAGGTTAATATAAAAAATATTTTTTGTCCAATTCATCGATTAATCGAAAAAATAATCGGCCGATTCATCGATTTTTAAAATAATCGTTAGTTGCAGCCCTAGTCCAAATTGACAGAGGAGAAAACCGCCTACTTAATTAGAACTTCAGAGAAAATTTTATCAATTCAGTAATACTTTGTTAATCCCAAAATTAAATTAATTAATCCAGTAACTCTTGGGCATTTTTTTAATGAGTTGTTTCAGGTGTTGATGCTGTAGGCAGGAATGATCTTCTGTAGCGGTCTGTCTCACCCCGGATCTAAAGAAGCCTCTGACCAAAGACACCGGTCCAAATATTTTGCTGGCCATTTGTTTATGGTTTTATAATGAGAAATGCAAGATCAGGAAAAGATCTGTTTCCTGATTTCCATTGTTCTGGTTTTAAGATCCCAAATTGGAAGCCATAAAAAAGCCCATAATCTGTTTCTCAATTCCAAAATGAAAATCATAACTTCTATTCCTCCTGATTATTATAAACAGTTTGGCAATTTCACTGTAAATACATAAAAACATTATATTGACACAAAAAGCTATAAAAATCTGATGGACTTTAGTTTTTCTATTTGTTTAAACTTATTAGGAAATCAGGGAAATTTTTTTTTGTGATTTTGGATTTTCAAAGCTGAATAGCCAGCATGAACACAGACCGGCACTCTGCTGTTGATTTTAAATCTTGGAAGCTCACTGTGGTCCATAATGTTCTCCACTTTAAGAGCAATTGTGAAATTCTCTTCAGAGGTTCTAGAGCAGTTTCTAGAACAGAGACGGTTTCCTCTATCAGCTTTTGGAGTCATTTGGTCTAAGAATTTTAGAATTTTTGCTGCATCACTTTGCCCATGTTATTGCACAGATGCACCCGCCTACATACAAGTTAATCGAAAGTAAAAGAATTATTTAAACATTACTAAAGTGTCAAGTATGAACAAGACATCGCAGTATTTAGATCAATTTGCAGAAGAGCTAAAAATCTTACTTGTGTTTGTTTCTTAACTTGTTCGGCATGACATCCTCTGGAGTCCAAGCGTCCTAACAGTTCAAGTTACACAAAATAATAAGTTACAGGGAGCATTTCGTTAATAGCATTTATAAAAGTAGATAAAAACAATAAAAAAAAGAGTTTCTTTGTTTTCTTACAGGATCTACAAAGGTGATACCAAAAGCTTCGTATCCAAAGTACAGCAACTCCTTTTCCAGTATGGACTGCTGGATGTAATGTTTCACCACCTGTGTTACAGATCGCACATTAAAAATCACAGCTTATGATGTCACCAATAAATAATCAGCACTGATCTTATTCCTCTAAATGTTTTAGAGTACAACAGGGCCCCAATACAAAACACACAAGTTCTTATGAACTGTAAAGTGATCTGGTGTACTGTAAAGTGATCTGGTGAACTGTAAAGAGACCTGGTGAACTGTAAAGGGATCTAGTGAACTGTAAAGTGATCTGGTGAACTGTAAAGTGATCTGGTGAACTGTAAAGTGATCTAGTGAACTGTAAAGGGATCTGGTGAACTGTAAAGAGATCTAGTGAACTGTAAAGGGATCTAGTGAACTGTAAAGTGATCTGGTGAACTGTAAAGAGACCCGCTGAACTGTAAAGGGATCTAGTGAACTGTAAAGTGATCTGGTGAACTGTAAAGGGATCTGGTGAACTGTAAAGTGATCTGTTGAACTGTAAAGGGATCTGGTGAACTGTAAAGGGAACTAGTGAACTGTAAAGAGATCTGCTGAACTGTAAAGGGATCTGGTGAACTGTGAAGTGATCTGGTGAACTGTAAAGGGATCTAGTGAACTGTAAAAGGATCTAGTGAACTGTAAAGTGATCTGGTGAACTGTAAAGGGATCTGGTGAACTGTAAAGGGATCTAGTGAACTGTAAAAGGATCTGGTGAACTGTAAAAGGATCTAGTGAACTGTAAAGTGATCTAGTGAACTGTAAAGGGATCTAGTGAACTGTAAAAGGATCTGGTGAAATGTAGTGGTACCTGTCTGGCTGATATAGCTTCTGCCCGGTCTTTGCCCAGAACAGCAGAATAATAGTTAAGATTCTGGGTCATCATGTCGTCCTTAGGGTGGAACAACAGGTAGGTCTTTGCACATTCTACGGCCTGCTCATACTTCTCACCTGCAAAGAGGGTCAAAAGAAAGAAGATGATGAGCAACAACACTATTTTCTCCTACTTGTTTCAATAAAACATTAATTGAAACACCATTAAATTCAAAGTTGGTATTTACTCATCATTGTTTATACTCCACAATATCTCTCAAACTATATATATATATATATATATATACACATACACAGGGCTCGATGTTAACCATTGCCCGATCGCCCGGGGCAAGTAGTTTTTATTGTCGGGAGAGTACAAATTTCATTGCATTTGCCCACCGAGCACGTACAATGATAGCAAAAAAAATTATTTATCACTTAAAATTACTTTAAATTCGCTTAAAACGACCCACAAGCGTTGCCGGCGCCATTTTTGTTGTTTTGTACACATTCTCGCATGATTTGAACAAGCCGCATGATTTTCCGCTAGATGCCGTGATTTTTGTCTGGGAATTGGCGCGAATCAGACAAATTTTTTTCGACTTGGCAGGCTAAAAAACAACAAGGCAAAAAAAGTAACTATAGTAACACACTGGCCACCTATTTTACCCTCCACCCATTCTCCACCTAGCATCCATTTCACCCATTAACCACCTACTACTATCCACCTTCATCCATTTCTCCCATCACCTACCACCCATCCTCCACCTAGCATCCATTTCTCCCATCACCTACAACCCATCCTTCACCTAGCATCCATTTCTCCCATCACCTACCACCCATCTTCCACCTAGCATCCATTTCTCCCATCACCTACGACCCATCCTCCACCTAGCATCCATTTCTCCCATCACCTACCACCAATCCTCCACCTAGCATCCATTTCTCCCATCACCTACCACCCATCCTCCACCTAGCATCCATTTCTCCCATCACCTACCACCCATCCTCCACCTTCATCCATTTCTCCCATCACCTACCACCCATCCTCCACCTAGCATCCTTTTCACCCATCACCTACCACACATCCTCCACCTAGCATCCTTTTCACCCATCACCTACCACCCATCCTCCACCTAGCATCCTTTTCACCCATCACCTACGACCCATCCTCCACCTAGCATCAATTTCACCCATCACCTATGACCCATCCTCCACCTAGCATCCATTTCACCGATCTCCTACCACCCATTCTCCACCTAGCATCCATTTCACCCATTAACCACCTACTACTATCCACCTTCATCCATTTCTCCCATCACCTACCACCCATCCTCCACCTTCATCCATTTCTCCCATCACCTACCACCCATCCTCCACCTAGCATCCATTTCACCCATCACCTACCACCCATCCTCCACCTAGCATCCTTTTCACCCATCACCTACCACCCATCCTCCACCTAGCATCCATTTCACCCATCACCTACCACACATCCTCCACCTAGCATCCTTTTCACCCATCACCTACCACACATCCTCCACCTAGCATCCTTTTCACCCATCACCTACCACACATCCTCCACCTAGCATCCTTTTCACCCATCACCTACCACACATCCTCCACCTAGCATCTATTTCACCCATCACCTATGACCCATCCTCCACCTAGCATCCTTTTCAACCATCACCTACCACCCATCCTCCACCTAGCATCCATTTCACCCACCCTCCAGCAGTCACCCACATTCCTGATATTTTATAGCATAATTTTAACAAATTTTATGCACAAAAAATGTATCCCATACTAAGGCATCATAGCATTGAAATGAATAAATTTAATTGAACATTATTATTTTGACTTGGTCATATTAATTCATTTCTATGTGCCACTTAAAGGTAGCAGCAGCTTTGTCTGTAATATTTCCCATATTTAGACTTTTTTATGAAGTTCATTAATCCAAACAAAGTCTGAAACATGTAAGAAGTGGTTTACTTCTGTGTGCCTTCTCTCCTTCCCTGCCGGCCAACACTTGCCATGCAGGCCGACCCTCACCAAGTCATAAGTGTGGATTACTGAGAAGGAAACGCACATGCAGTAGCAAAGCACCTTACAACCCCTTTCAGATTTTATTTGGAGAAATAAACTTGTACTTTTTGTTATGTTGTACTGGATTAAAAATGATTAGTCAGGGATTAGGAAAATGATAATAATAATTGTATGCGCACAGTGTAAATATTTCTATCATATGGCAGTCTTCTGTACAGTGATCATACATTAAAAATGTTCAGTAAATTTTTCTCTTAGACATTGGAGTGGTGCATTTCAATGTTATAGAGCTAAACATGTTAAATTGGTGAGTAGTAGTAGTGTAAGTTTTTTAGATTTTTAACATTACAATTTATATTTTTCCAAGCGCACAACAGTTTAAAGCAAAGTTTAGTTTGAAAAGAATGAGCAGGAAGGATTTAAAAGCATGTTAACACGGTAATGTAGGCTTGAGTTCATTATCTGACGCATGCAGATACACACCAGGAACCTGGAAACTTAAAAAATACTGAATTACAAAAAACATTTAAAAAAACAAACATGTTTCATTGATATATATACAAAAATGAATATTAGGAACTATATTTATCCAACATTATACTGGGCAAGTAAAAATTGTCTCTGGGCAAATGAAATGTAAAAGCCACTTGCCCTAAAAATCTTTAACGTCAACCCCTGATACATAACCCTGCATTTTTTTGAAGCAATGTAGTAATAACTCATGTCTAAATCTCTTATTTTGGAAAACCTGGATTAAAATACACAGAAATAAATCCTCACCAAAAACAAATATAAAAAACAAGACATATAAAAACATAAAACGATGAATCAATAAATAGGTAATTATAATAAAGATGAATCTGAACTGTCATGATCTTGGCGCTGATGGTTTGGTTTTTTCCTTTGCTCGTTGCTCAGCTGTCTAATTGATTATCACCGATCATTTCCACCTGGTTCCTCTGCTATTTATGTTGTGCGTTCGCCTCCCATCAGCGCCAGGTTATTTGTGTGTTTTGGTGAGACGTATCCTAGCAATCTTTAGTCTGTTTTCCTGATTATGACCAGTTTCTGCCCTGAGGATCTCCAGTTTTGCCTTGCCCCTGTCTGCTCTGTTTGTCTGACCTGGTCCTGGATTCTACCGGCTTCTGAACCTGGACCTGCTTTATGACTTCGGCCTTGGATTTTCTTTCTGGACTTGGTTGCTGCTCGGCGTCGTTCGTCGCCCTCTCTGCTTGCTCTCTAGGAACTCTGTGCTCGCTTGCGGTCAGACCTCCTGTCTGGATTCAGCTGTGTTCTCCGAACTTCTCCTGAGCTTTAATCAGGTCAGTGACTTTGCTCCAAGTCATATTCAGCACATCCAGTCACTGACCTGTATTCTCCTATCCCTGCAGAGATCCATCCTGCAGCAGACAAGCAGCCCCGCGCTCCTGTTAGCTTAAATAAACGCTTTGAACTTTCCCACTGTCTGTCTCGCCACAAATTCTGGGTCTAACATTCTGAGATCATTAAAAAAACAAGCTGATTAATATAGCCGTATGCATTCATTTTAGGGATGCACGATATTGGGATTTTGGCCGATATCCGATATGCCGATATTTTAAAACTCTCGTAGCCGATAACCGATATCGATACCGATGTTAAAGCTGGACAAAAATAAGTAGTCATTGAAAATAGCAGTTTTGTTATCCATTTCTGACACTTTGAAAAATAATAAACTCAAATATATTTTCATTTGCTGATATCAAATTGATTTTTAAAAACGCGGTATCGATCTATTTTACTTTCAAAATCTCGTGAAATTTAATCGTTCTGTTACAAACTCTCGTGTTATTTTGCAAATTCTTGTGAGATTTTGTTAGTAAAATAGATCGATACCGCGTCAATATATCAACATATAAAAATATGGCAACATTTGGTGAATTTTCGGGGGATTTCGTAGCATAACGATGACATATAGCAATATTTCATTAGTAAAAGAGATTGATATGGTGTTTTTAAATGGCAATATATCAGCATATGAAGATATTGGGATATTTTAATGTATCAATATTTTTTCCCTCGTCTTTAGAAGTTTTAAAGTCTGTAAAAAAGAAGTTTTTGAGGAAGAAGAAGAAGTAGTATTTTTTTATTTTTTTTTTTAGACTTTAGAAACTCAGAAGCTGATCAAATATCGGGTTAAATATCGGTGGGGTGGCCGATGTCCGATATTCAGTTTTAAGGCCGATACCGATAGGGGGGCCATTATATCCTGCATCCCTAATTCATTTCACATTTTTATTAAGCATTTGTTTTAGTTTTTTTTTATTTTGTCAGATTATGTCCTCCATAGAACTAAGATGCTGTCAGACTATTTTACCAATTCAAGAAGAAGGTGGTGTAATTGTAATGTAGCTTTGTTTTTAGCGGCTGCTAAATGCTAGGAGCACATTGAAACAGCTGGTTAAATGTACTAAGATGATAACTTAAGGGATTTATTGCTCTAATAAACATTAATAAACAATTAATCACATGTCAATTATTAATTTTAAATCCCTAAAAGTACTTTAAGGAGGATATTTGTACATTGATTGTGGCAAAAGTTAAAGGAATAGTACACCCAAAACATGATTAGCCTTCATTTTCTACTCACCCCCATGCTGAACAACACTCTGGAGTACTTTTTTGATATCTCAAATGCATCTGGAGATCTGGGAGGCTTCTTGCTGTCTGCTGACATTCAAATAATGGAGGTCTATGGCGCCCGAGGCAGAAAGGTCCATAAAAGTCCACAAAAAATGTGTCAATATTCCTCCATACTGCTCGTCCAATGTATTCCAAGTGTCCTGAGTGGGTAGCATCCAGAATTTACTCGAAACGAAGTCATTTAGAATGTTTTTAGAGCATAAACAGTAGTGTATAGGATTTCCTAAAAGCGCGCGCCTGCGAGTTCACGAGTCTACGGAAACCGCGGCAGACCAAACCAGACGAAAGTGCGCATTCAGCTCGGCAAAGAACTCATGCTCTTCCTCAACACTGAAGTCCTCAGACATTTTTCTTTCGTTGTTTCTTTCTTTGCACAGGTAAACAGCACATTTCTTCTTCTACGCTTGCATTATCGGCAGAGCAGATGCTGAATGCGCACTTTCATCTGGTTTGGTCTGCCGCGGTTTCCGTAGACTCGTGAACGAGCTTTTAGGAAGTCCTATACACTACTGTTTATGCTCTAAAAACATTCTAAATGACTTTGTTTCGAGTAAATTCTGGACGCTACCCACTCAGGACACTTGGAATACATTGGACGAGCAGTATGGAGGAATATTGACACGTTTTTTGTGGACTTTTATGGACCTTTCTGCCTCGGGCGCCATACACCTCCATTATTTGAATGTCAGCAGACAGCAAGAGGCCTCTCAGATCTCCAGATGCATTTGCGATATCAAAAAAGTACTCCAGAGTGTTGTTCAGCATGGGGGTGAGTAGAAAATGAAAGCTAATCATGTTTTGGGTGTACTATTCTTTTAAGTTTTAAAACAGCTTTTTGTAAAACAGGCTGATAGACTTACTGTTGTAGTAAGAGAACTGCAGATAGTTGAAGATAGAAGGCAGGAAGTCCTCAAAAGGACGCTCTCTGCCAGCTGCAGTGGCCAGCTCCACAGAGCAGTGCTGCTTGCAGTTCAGCAGCTGCAAGTAATGATCTGACAAAGACATGAATATATATATAACTCACAGCTGCAGTGACGTATTTAATATCTCTCTGACAGACGGCGTTGCCTCACCTGTCATGGCTTGAAACAGGTCTGCGCTGTACTCCATGTAAGAGTATCCATCAAACCGGTACCCCCCCTCACACAAAACCCTGCACTCCTTGTTGGCAACAAAGTACTCATCCAAGGCCCTCTCAAAGTGTTCGGCTGCCAATTGGAACGAGTCGTCACTATAGAAGCTTTTTCCCATCAGAAACTCAGCCTGAGAAAACAGGATGTATTAATGTTCTACCTTCATATATTTTTCTACCGCTTTAATTGAATGTGTGATTTAGCAAAGCGACTCGTATTGCTAAGATCAGAAAGGACGGAAACAGCGTCTCACCATATGTGGCTTCATTTCCAGATCTTTGAAGTTCTCCTCTTGTACTCTGGCCATCATCCTGTAGTACTCCAGGTTCTGCTTCATCTCTATATGATCAGGGTTGGCCTGGAAGAAGGTGTGTGCAGCTGCCACCGCCTTGTCCAGTTTATTGATCTTAAAAGAAATAAAACCTTTCAGTTTATTACAGCTGCCAGGCATTTTCTGTACAACTAGAATATAGTTTTCCACACTTTCACACTAATTATAGAAATTCAGATGATTTAATTTGCAAGAAGTAGGATCATCAATACTAAAACAGCTCTGAAAATATCAATCCTTCAGAGATTAAATTAACTCTTTCTCACCCTTGGAAATGTTTTATGTCGTATATTGATACATTATAAACAGCTTTGAGTTGCAAAACATTATATTTAAACGTTTTATTCATGCTTTTGTCATTATTGTTCCTGTTCCAAAATGACCCAATCACTTCAAATTGCAAAGAATCATGGGAAATCATGGGCAAACCTGAACCAGACTTCAAAGGCATTTAAAGGAATAGTACACCCAAAACATGATTAGCCTTCATTTTCTACTCACCCCCATGCTGAACAACACTCTGGAGTACTTTTTTGATATCTCAAATGCATCTGGAGATCTGGGAGGCTTCTTGCTGTCTGCTGACATTCAAATAATGGAGGTCTATGGCGCCCGAGGCAGAAAGGTCCATAAAAGTCCACAAAAAACGTGTCAATATTCCTCCATACTGCTCGTCCAATGTATTCCAAGTTTCCTGAGTGGGTAGCGTCCATAATTTACTCGAAACGAAGTCATTTAGAATGTTTTTAGAGCATAAACAGTAGTGTATAGGATTTCCTGAAAGCGCGTTCACGAGTCTACGGAAACCGTGGCAGACCAAACCAGACGAAAGTGTGCATTCAGCTCGGCAAAGAACTCATGCTCTTCCTCAACACTGAAGTCCTCAGACATTTTTCTTTCGTTGTTTCTTTCTTTGCACAGGTAAACAGCACATTTCTTCTTCTACGCTTGCATTATCGGCAGAGCAGACGCTGAATGCGCACTTTCATCTGGTTTGGTCTGCCGGCTTCCGTAGCGTCGTGAACTCGCAGGCGCGCGCTTTTAGGAAATCCTATACACTACTGTTTATGCTCTAAAAACATTCTAAATGACTTCGTTTCGAGTAAATTCTGGATGCTACCCACTCAGGACACTTGGAATACATTGGACGAGCAGTATGGAGGAATATTGACACATTTTTTGTGGACTTTTATGGACCTTTCTGCCTCGGGCGCCATAGACCTCCATTATTTGAATGTCAGCAGACAGCAAGAAGCCTCCCAGATCTCCAGATGCATTTGAGATATCAAAAAAGTACTCCAGAGTGTTGTTCAGCATGGGGGTGAGTAGAAAATGAAGGCTAATCATGTTTTGGGTGTACTATTCCTTTAAGGAGGCATTTTGCATTAGTCCTTAAGACAAAAACAACAGCATCAATTTTTTACTGTATAAAATAACAATGACAATAATACATTTTATTTAAAGCTACTTTCAGAACACTGAACAACAAACCATCAATAATACATAATGTTAGAAGCGGGACAGGCCCTCAGTAGAAATATGCAGTCTTTAAAAACTGGGTTTTTACACTTTAATGAGTTAAAGTGTCAGTTTTCTAAATACCAGAGAGGGAATTCCAGATTTTGGGAGCAGAGTAGGAGAAAGCTGTTCTCCCCATGGAGATGAGGTTGATTGGAGGCTCAGTAAGATGGATGGAAGGGGGGGGGGGGGGCAAGATTAAGGATTACCTTGAATGTGAGCATAAAGAACTGAATTCTGAAGTTGAGCTCCTGTAACACTGAGGTGATGTAAAAAAAAAATGAGGGCGTTTCTGTAATTAAACGAGCCGCTAAATTCTGAACCAACCGAACCCTATGGAGGGATTTTAGAGAAATACCAAAAAGAAGAGAGTTGCAGAAATCAATGCTGAAGGTGACAAGGCTATGGATGAGAACAGAGGCAGAGCGCATGAAAAGGATGAAGACAATGAATGTTTAGGGTTAGCTAGGTAATGTTATTTATGTGGGAGCGCTATTAACGATAACCCAGACTCCGGAATACACGGAAAGGGATAGATGCTGGAACTATCAACTGAGAAAGAGGAACTATAAATCGATAAAAGAGTTTTGATTCCTACAACAAAGATCTTTGTTCTGTTGCAATTAGCTTCAGGAGGGTTAGAGGTGAACCCGGCTTTGATTTCAGAAAGGCAAGAAGTGAGGGAAGGAATTTGGAGTTAGGCTTTCCAGATAAATAGAGCTGGGTGTCATCCACATACCAATAACAATGAATAATACCCGTAATACATACAGAGGTTATCAAGGGGCTGAAGTTGGATAAGAAAAAAGTAGGGGCCCTAAGAGAAGGGCCCCAAGGCATACCTGTTGTGACGGTTGGAATCAGAGCTGAAGGACTTCGAATTCCAGCTTACAAATCGGCTGCTCTGATTGGTTCAACTGGGACGTCCAGCAGACACAATTATATATATCCAACTCCAGCATCTGCTGCTTGTGAAATTTTGAGCAAAGTTTCTGAGGGGAATTTAGGGCCCACAATATGTCTTTTTTCAGTAAAGGCCATAAAATGTACGGCTGTTTGCATTGGTAGCTAAAAGCCTGGTCAAGCGGCTTTAAGGCGATCAAATCACACTAATTTTGTAATAGTTGATGATGAGCAAATGGTGGAGCACGCACTAGCTGTCCTCAGATTCATGTGGGACATTGTTTTGTTTAGCTGTGGGATTATCTGGCAGCTGATAAAAACTGGAGTCAATAGAAACGGCTAAAATGAGGAAAAACTTTATTTAGCAGTTTACTATCAAAAGACCAGCATGTTGGAAATCGCCTTGATGCCGTCCACCCGACCGTCTGCTGATGACAGCGAGTGTAACACCATCCGTTTTTCTTAGGTTGTTCACGACGTAACGTGTTCGTTTACGAAGCCTACTGCAGATACATCCTGTACATTTTCCTCACTGAGCTTTTATATGGAGGACCAGCTCTACCAGATTTAAAAATAAATACAGAAATAAATAAGCATACAATTATTTGCCCCAAAAATACAATAAGCAAGTAAATATAGGTAGAAATTAAATTATACAGTGAGACATAATTGTATATATCTCTTTTAATTGGTTTCTTTACTTATTCGCCTTAGTAAAAATTACCTTAATTATATATTGTCCTTTATAATCTTCAAATTTATTCATTTATTACTTATTCTTTAATTATCTATTTATGTGCATGTTATAAAATTTTACATTTTATTGTATGGTATGTATTTGCTGGCGTTCATTTTCAGAAATAAATCTCAAATGTCTTTTTCTTTTTCATTTTAATTAAGTAAAAGGATGAGCAGTGTTAAAGAAGAAAATGAAAATGCAAAAAGGATGATTGATTACTATTTTCATTTATGAGTCAAACAGCCACATTCTTAAAATGAAAAAGCATTTCTGAAAATGCTTTTTCATTTAAATTATGTTAACGATTTGCTTCCATAGAGTGAAGCCATGCGCGCGCATTGCAATCAGACCAAGCGCGCGCACAGATGAAGCCGAGCACGAGTTTTTAAAGTTGAGCGCGTGGCAGAGCGGTTTGTAGAGCGAGGTTATGGGAGTTTAAACGCCGCACATCGGTCCGCTTTAACCGGAACCTGCACGCTCAGTTCGGTCTCTGGTTCCAATTCCTGGTCGCTGTTTTTGAACCCGGTCCGTAAATCCGGCGTCAGATTGAGGAGGAGGCAGAATAGTTTCTGACGTGGCAGAGGAGGGGGGGTGGGGGTGAGTCCTGCCTCACCTCTGAATGGAAACAGAAAATCCAAATATCGACCTAAATGCTGATTTACCTTGAAATAAGCCACTTGGAGGTAGTTGTAGGGGCTCCTCCTCCGAAACTCCAGATCCACTTCCTCGCTGACTTGGTGCAGAGTTGGTGAACCAAGCTTCTCCAATTCACAGACATTTATACAGTCTGCGCGCTGCAGGACGGTCTGGAAAAAGCTTAAATCTTCCACAGATCCTGCCCCGGGGATGGGAACCTTCATGCCGACTGAAGGCTGGCTGAAGGCGGACTGGTTTGCGCAGCGCAGCCGACACTGCGCCTTAATGTTCCGGAGCGCATCTTTGTTCCTGATGGCTTTCTCCATGTTCAGGATGACTGCCAGCCAGTCCCCCTTATAGTAGGCTTCCACCGCCGCGTCAAAAAGGAAATCATAGGGGAGCAAAACTAAATCACTGCTCAGATTAGAGTCTGACCTGCAAACCTCCACAGAAAGACAGAGAAAGATCAGCGCTTTGAGAATTTCCATGATAAAATCTGAGAGCAGAAAAGCAGCAGCTGAAAGTAAAGGAATAGTGATGGAACATCTGGAACCTGGTCCCAAAGAAATAGTCACCCAAGTTTATCCGTCTGCATCCTGCAAGACCCGCCCACTGAAAGACACGCCTCCAAGCTCCGAGTTTTTCTACACAGCAAATATGGTAGCAAATATGGCAGGCCGTTTTGACATTTATTAGCTTGACTGAATCTGTTATCCTGATGTCAAAAATGTGTTTCTTCGTAGTCAAACTGAACATTTCTGATATCTAAAATGTAATTCTTACTAGTACAAATGATCCAGTCATGTGTACTGAGCTTTTAAATCCAGATATCCAACATAACATTCTTACTGTCTAAATTAAACATTCTTCCTATTTAAAAAATGGATGAAAAAATAAATAAATAAATAAATAAAAAATAAGAAAAAATATAAAAAAAGCTAAATAAAAAATAAAAAAAATCAACGAATTCTAATTCAGATCTCCATAAAAGAGTTACAGCTAATCGTAATTACAATTTCAGATATCATAATTTAACATTACAGATATTCAGAAATCCAATTCTTAAAATCGAAAATATATTTCTGCTACTTGAAATTTCATTACAGATATGAAGTACTTATTTTATGACTAGTTATATTAGAATTCTGGATATCTCAATTTCAATAATGCCTATCTAAAACTTAGTTTGATACTTTAAAAAGAATAATCAGGCTCCGTTTTGACATAAAATAGGCAGGCTGACTAGTCACATTTTAGCACTAAAGCATTTTACCTAGTCACCATTACAATATTCCTAGTCAGAACTATTTTAGATATCACTAAATCTTTATTCTTTTTAAGTGGCTGTTTTAACCGCGGGCGTAGGTTTGATTTCAGCTTTGGTAGGGACACTATTGGTCTTCAGTTCTATTCAGTTTATTTCTATAGCTCCAATTCACATCATGTCATCTCAGGTCACTTTCCAGTTCACCAGATCATCCAGTCAGATTGATTCAAAGTTTTCTATCTAAGGAAGACCAGCTGATTGCATCGACTCATTGACTCTTCAACAATCCCTCACACTAAGCATGCTTGTAGCGACAGTGGAGAGGAAAAACTCCCTTTGAACAGGAAGAAACCTCCAGCAGAACCAGGCTCAGTGTGAGCGGCCATCTACGGTGGCCGGGAAGTGCTAACCAACAATACAAAATCTGAAACACTTTTACAAATCTTGAAACAACTTTACATTTGAGAAAACACTTTTACAACTGACAAAATCTTGCGGAAAGGGGGGGACTGTCTTCAAAGCTTACCCGGAAGTGATAACCGGAGCGTTCATGATGAACCAAGATGGAAGCCAATCGAGTTGCTTTTTGCCCGTTCTGCGGCACTCATGAGCAGTTTAACACGGTTTTGTTTTTCCTGCGGTCGGTCTTTGGAGTTTTTAAATGGTACCCATCAGACGGAAGAACCGGATATGCTGCATCCCTCTCAGCGCTGCAGTCAGAGCAGCGGGACGTTTACCCTCAGCGTCCAGACTGCAAATGAAGCGCGCATGCGCCGGGATTGAAGGCGCAAATTGATCACAATAATTAAAATAGCCTGCGCTTTGTAAAGCGAAAAAAGTCGTAACATGCAACTTTTGTCAAAACAAATGAACATGTCACGGAACCACCATGTTTGTTTGGTTTTAAAGTGGGGAAACGTAACGTGAGTTTCTCAGGTAGCTCATCTGATGCTTTCCTTACCGTGTTAGTAGGTTACAGACAGTGATAAGGTTGGCTACTTATTTTACTTTTAATTTCATTTGAATTAGCTTAAGCAGCGTTTATATTTACTTTATAAATAAATTAACTTGCAAATTATGAGGGCAAGGCTTTTAAAGTTTAAATCTTCTGGCAAAGATAAAGTAAAGAAGATCCTGCAATTTATGGAAGTAAAGCAGAATAAAATCCAGCAGGATCAGTAATATGTCAATTAATTATCTGCCACATTCCCATGTAAATATCTGTCTTTGGAGGATGTGTTTTTTAGCACCCCTAGTTATTTTTATTCCAAATACAATTTATAATTTGAATCACGGGGCTATTTTTATCTCTATGGTTCAGTATTTTCTCAAGCAGCAACTTTAACTGCTATACTTTCCTGTCTTAAAAGGCAGAACTCCTCTAGTCTAAAAAAACCTCATTTGTTGAAATGGGGGGGCCTATTGTTTGAACCCCTTAGGGGCTTTAAAAACAAAAAAGTCTTTTTTTGCGCTTTATGAAACAAAGTAGCCTATATTTTGTGGATGTACAGCTACATTTCTCATGTAAGTTTGCGTAGTTTTAACACAAACATTTATTTTTCATATTGCACCGGTACAGTTAATGAGCAACCTGTACTTGTGTGCTTGTTTGTTCTGTCTAAAATGTTTATTTTGGAATGAAGAGGTTAATATAAAAAATATTTTTTGTCCGATTCATCGATTAATCGAAAAAATAATCGCCCGATTCATCGATTTTTAAAATAATCGTTAGTTGCAGCCCTACAGTGCACCCTACGCCATCAACACAATGACTTCTACTCTGGAGCAGCCAGCCAAAGGTATGGCTCATCCACAACAAACCAGAGGATTGAGTCCTGGTGGTCCATATTCAGAAAAGGAAGGCAGGTGATTTAATTAGGAGTAACAATTCAAACATGGATGTGCTTAGAATCACAACACAATTGTATCTATTTCCATAGGTCTCAGTTCTGGATGGAGCTATTTGCAGACCTTAGAGATGCCGGATACTTCAACGGGAGTCACGAGCATCAGTGTCTGCTCAGACATTGCTTTGGTGATGTTATACAGAGGGACCTAAATGAGTGCATCAAACTGTGGAACAGTCACAGGATACGCCCGTCCAGAACAGCATTTTACGGTACCCAATGAGCTCTATTACTTACCACACAGGTAATAAGTTTGGTGATAGCATTTATTTTCCATTTATCTTAAATTCAAATAAATAATATCTTGTTTTATAGGTTTGGCTCCAGAGATTGTGGATTTAAAGATTTAAAGTCACCTGACAACAGCTCCATATGGGGACCCATGCATGCAGGAATACTTGGACGTTGCCATGGAGACCAATGATTTACAGAAACCAGAAAACTGACAGTCTTCAACTAAACTACATCTGAAACTAAAAGAAATTCCTCAGCTATGAATTGAAAAAAGCTTTATTGTAATGTTGTTAAAACATTTACAAAAACTGACTGGAACATGTTTACAATTTGTAAGCCACAGCTGCAATTTTCAAAGTGGGAAATAAATGAAAAAAAAAAATGTTTTCAAAGAAAAATTGTCAAAATGTTGACTGGAGGAAAAAGCTATCCTCAAACACCATATTTTATATTTTTTAACAATAGGCTTTAACAAAACTCTTTGCTTTTAAGTCAATCAGTGAATAATAACGAACAAGTTTTTAGAGACTAAGCTCTAGGAGCTATCCAGTTCTGATATATAGGAAGCCAAATCCTGGGCTATTTTCAATTCCAAAGTCAAATTGTATGACTCCAGCATTGGTAGTTTCAGCAAGTTTGAACACGTGTTTGCCATTGGGAATGGAGAGTCTTCCAGGAACTCGATCTGCGGTGATGGTTCGAAGCCAGATGGGGGAAGTGACGTCAGCCCAGTTGCAAACATCAAAATGTTTTCCACAGACGCAGCAGTCTCACCTTCTGCAAATAAATAAATGTTCAGGTAAACAAGAGTAATATGGTTTTCCCAATAGATAAAAAAAAGCAAACCTTCACAATCGAGGAGATAGTCTGCCCAATAGGCCATGGTTTGATTTTCTTTGTTGCTCCCGGAAGGACTGAGCGTAGGTTTGAAGAGTCTCTCGAGTTCAAAGCAAGTAATTCGCTTTTCATTGTGGCACAGGACAGGGGTCAGCATAGTAGGGTGTTACTGTAGTGCATTCAGGAACTGAAGGGCTGAAAGACCATGTTTGAACGATGGGGTAATAAGGTAACTAATGAGGTAAAATATAACTGTTCCATTTAGATATTCAAAGAGGGGAACATCAGCAAAGTGATTGTGGCATATGATTCATCATGACATATGACATTTGGATGAGTATAACGTGGTTGTGAACATATGAACAGTTGATGGACAAACTCTCAGAAGGGAGGGTGTCTATCATCCTCTGCTGAGAAACTGCAATAACGCAGTGGATACTTTGAAATGTGCATAGGGTACCACTGTCTCCCATCAGGGGGGGATTGGCCTTGAAACTTGGGCAAATATTTTTGTCACTGTGTCTGTCTGAAAAGATATGCACATGACGTGCATTAATAAAAAACAAAACGCACAGGAGAAGAGAACAATAACATAAGTCTGTAACCCATAGTCTGCTACAATTACTTTCTTTTCTTCCACAGCAGCTACGTCTTAGACACCCTGCTGTCTGTAACATCTTCTGACAGGAAATGGGGTCCTGGACCTCCATGCACAACTGAAACTGCAATCATCTTTCCTGCAAGGAAGTATTCATCCTCCCTAACAGCTGTAAATAAATTCATATTGCAAAATTAAAACATACACGACACACTTTTAAGCCATTGAGGGGAATAATTTGCTTTGTAATAATTATCTAATCACTAGTTTAGCACATATCTAATCCTATGCATACCATTTGCATTGTAGACCAAGAAACAATGTCCTTCTGGTCCATCAAAAATGGGCTGGTCTTTCAAGTATTTCATCAGCAGAGATGGAAATTCCCGTCTTGGACATCCTGTATCAATTCCCTCCTCATAAACACCAGCATCATCAGTAAATCTGATCAGCATGTCGCAGCTTTTAGAAAATGCTGAATGCTTAAACCCTCTGACAGCTCCCTCCCAAACATCAGCCCTTGAGATGTTGAACCTGCTCACTCTCTTGTGATCAATAGAAAGTGACAGGTTTGCTACAATCTCAGGTAGTTTAGTGTGAATATATGTCATGCAAACACAACAAGTGCTTCTATTAAAGAATATATGTCAGGATTTGGTGTTGGATCGAGGACCCAAAAGCAGAGGCAGGTAGGCAGAGGTGAATTTAGGTGGGTTTAATGAGGTTCACAGGTACAGAGGCAGGAATCAAAAATCCAACAAAATAACAAACAAACCAGAACCAAGGAGACATCAGGAGAAACCAAACTCTAGGAACCAGGGAGAGACGAGGTAAGCAGACAGACGTTAGACGAGGATCCAGCAAACAGGAGCTGAAGAGGGAGGGCTTTTAAAGGGGACAGAGACAAAGAGAGGGCTAACGAGGGGATTGGAAACAGGTGAGGGTAGAGCAGAAAACAGAGCAAGGGAAAGAGGACACAAGACAGCAGCAGAGGACAACAAATGGAAAACCTGGAAGACAGGAACTAACAAGAAAACAACAAAAATAATAATTAAACACTAAAACAAGGAGCAAAATAAAACGGAATACTCTAAATAAACATAACAAAACCAAGACTGTGACAATGTACCAAACAGTGCACAATTAAACAACAAATATTTAAATTCAATTCAATTCAGTTTATTTATATAGCGCCAAATTCACAACACATGTCATCTCAAGGCACTTTACAGTTTAACCAGATCATAGAGTCAAATTGATACAAAGTTTTCTATCTAAGGAAAACCAGTTGATTGCATTGACACATTGACTCAAATACAATCCCTCACACTAAGCATGCTTGTAGCGACAGTGGAGAGGAAAAACTCCCTTTTAACAGGAAGAAACCTCCAGCAGAACCAGGCTCAGTGTGAGCGGCCATCTGCTGAGGCCCACTGGGGTTCAAGGAGACAGAAGCAGAGACACAAAAAGCAGCTGTAAAAGGCGGCCCCGTCCAGGAAACACACTGCCAGGCAGACGAGCTCCGAGCCAGCTCCCATGTCAGAGAATGAAGAGAGCACATCCAGTTAGTCACAGTCAGAGAAACTGGACTACACTGGAAAACAGGCCGGTCTCCAAAATCTATAAACAAGGGTGTTGATGGCAACAGCACAGCTGATGTTTCCCTCCAGGATGACGTCACAGCCAAACAGGAACAGACGAGGCAAAGCTACTCTGAGGAAAAGCAGAGAGAGCAGAAGGTTAGAGATTGAACTAACAGATTCTGCAGAATAGGAGAACAGAGAGAGAATGAAGCAGAATGATGAAATGGGGGTCCTTATGTCCTCCAGCAGTCTAAGCCTATAGCAGCATAGCTATAGAGATAGCTCAGGATAACCTGAGCCACTCTAACTAGAAGCTTTATCAAAAAGGAAAGTTTTAAGCCTAGCCTTAAAAGTAGACAGGGTGTCTGCCTCACGGACTAAAACTGGTAGTTGGTTCCACAGGAGAGGAGCCTGATAACTAAAAGATCTGCCTCCCATTCTACTTTTAGAAATTCTAGGAACCACTAGTAAACCTGCAGATTGAGAGCGAAGTGCTCTGTTAGGAACATAAGGAACAATCAGATCTCTGATATAAGATGGAGCTTGGCCATTTAAGGCTTTATATGTGAGAAGGAGGATTTTAAATTCTATTCTGGATTTAACAGGAAGCCAATGAAGAGAAGCCAGGATAGGAGAAATATGATCTCTCTTTTTCATTTTCATCAGAACTCTGGCTGCAGCATTTTGGATCAGCTGAAGGCTTTTAACTACAGTTTGTGGACTTCCTGATAGTAAAGAATTACAATAGTCCAGCCTTGAAGTAACAAATGCATGGACTAGTTTCTCAGCATCACCCCTGGACAGGATATTTCTCATTTTTGCAATATTCCTCAGATGAAAGAAGGAAATTCTAGAAACCTCTTTGATATGGGATTTAAATGACAGGTCCTGATCAAAAACAACACCAAGATTTTTTACTTTATTATCTGAAATCAGTTTAATCCCATCCAAATGAAGTGACTGGCTAATCAGCTTCTTTTTCAGAGACTCTGGTCCAAAGACTATAACTTCTGTTTTGTCTGCATTCAGAAGCAGAAAGTTAAGAGTCATCCAGGTTTTTACGTCTTCAGACATGCCTGTAATCTATGTAATGGGTTAGCTTCATCTGGATTATAGACAGATATAGCTGGGTATCATCAGCATAACAGTGGAAATTAATCCCATGCTGTCTAATAATTCTACTGATTGGTAGCATGTATAAAGTAAAGAGAATTGGTCCTAGCACTGATCCCTGTGGTACTCCACAGGTAACCTTTGAGCGTGTTGAAGATCTATCATTAACATGAACAAACTGAATTCGATCAGATAGATCAGATTTAAACCAGTCTAGAGCTGTTCCTTTAATTGCAACAAAATATTCAAGTCTTTCTAAAAGAATATTATGGTCAACTGTATCAAATGCAGCACTAAGATCCAACAGGACGAGCACAGATACAAGTCCATTATCTGAGGCCATGAGAATATCATTAGTGACTTTCAACAGAGCTGTTTCAGTGCTATGATGAGCTCTAAAGCCAGACTGAAACTCTTCAAAAAGTTTATTAATGTGTAAGTGATCGCAAACTTGTTTGGCAACTACTTTCTCAAGAATTTTGGATAAGAAAGGAAGATTGGATATAGGTCTATAATTGACCAAGTCATCTGGGTCAAGAGACGGTTTCTTAAGCAGAGGTTTAATTCCAGCAACCTTAAAAGCTTTAGGTACATATCCCTGTAACAGAGATAGATTAATCACATCTAAAATGGAGGAGGAGATCAAAGGGAATACCTCCTTAAATAATAATAATAATAACTTTGATTTATATAGCGCCTTTCAGGACACCCAAGGTCGCTTTACAAAAATAACCTGGTTGGAACTGGATCTAACATACAACTTGAAGGCTTAGATGAAGACAATAATTTTGCTAATTCAGAAAGTTCAACTGGATCAAAGCAGTCTAAACCCGGTTCAGATTCCATGACTACCTCAGGTACAATCGCGGATAGAGGAGTGCTTATGATTTTATTTTTAATAAGATGAATCTTATTTATAAAGAATCCCATAAAATCATTGCTGCTAAGAGCAGGTGGAATGGACGGTTCAACAGAGCTATGGCTCTGGGTGAGTTTGGCAACTGTATTAAAAAGAAATCTAGGATTATTCTTATTCTCCTCTATTAATGAGGAGAAGTATGCTGCTCTTGCTTTACAAAGGGTCCTCTTATACAGCAGTAAACCATTTTTCCAGACTAGGAAGGACTCCCGCAGGCCTGTGGAGCGATATTTTCTCTCCAGTTTCCTAGCATTTTGCTTCAAAGTACGCAGCTCTGCATTAAACCAAGGAGCAAGCTTTCTATTTTCAACGGTTTTCTTTTTCAAAGGAGCTGCGTTGTCTAAGGCAGTACGCAGAGACCTAGCAACCCCATCAACAAAATCATCAACCTGTGAAGGGGAATAAGCTATGCTTTTGAACTCTGCAGCACTGCTCAGCGACAGGAGAAAGTGAAGCAGATTCTTTAAAATGTATAACTGCTCTATCTGATAAAGATCTACTAAAATGTAACCTTCTTTTGGGGGAGGAGAACTCCGTTAAAGTAATCCTGAAGGTTATTAGAAAGTGGTCAGAGAGGACAGGGTTGTGAGGAAATACTGTTATTTCTTCAAAACGATCAATCTATTTTACTTTCAAAATCTCGTGAAATTTCATCGTTCTGTTACAAACTCTCGTGATATTTTGCAAATTCTTGTGAGATTTTGTTAGTAAAATAGATCGATACCGCGTCAATATATCAACATATAAAAATATGGCAACATTTTGTGAATTTTCGGGGGATTTCGTAGCATAAAGACGACATATAGCAATATTTCATTAGTAAAAGAGATTGATATGGTGTTTTTAAATTGCAATATATCAGCATATGAAGATATTGGGATATTTTAATGGATCAATATTTTTTCCCTCGTCTTTAGAAGTTTTTAAGTCTGTAAAAAAGAAGTTTTTGAGAAAGAAGAAGAAGTAGTATTTTTTTTTTACTTTAGAAACTCAGAAGCTGATCAAATATCGGGTTAAATATCGGTGGGGTGGCCGATGTCCGATATTCAGTTTTAAGGCCGATACCGATAGGGGGCCGATTATATCGTGCATCCCTAATTAAAAACAATACTTTTGTGAAGAACTGTAGTTGATATTCCTGCACAGAATGTGATCATTTGAGGAGCTGCTTCTTTTTATTTTAATCTGTCCCTTTTTAATTTGAAGCCTTTGGGAATAATGCACAGTAGATAGTAGCAGTTCAAATGATACAGTTAGCAAAGGTCCTCATTGGACAGCCAGACTTCATTGTCGTTTAGAAAATGTGTTATAGAGCAAAGGCCCTTTTCTATCCACCAATCCAAACACACAAATTGATTTCTATGTAGCATATATCTATAGCCTAGTAAACTAGCCCCACCTGCCTGCGGCCAAAATCATTTTTGCCTGCGGGTGGTCCAGCCTTGATCAATGCCCCAGTCCCTAAATCTGGCGGGCCAACCACATCGCTAATTTTCAGAGCGTTGGCCAATAGGCACAGACACGGTTTGAAAAACAACAGGTTGTTCTCATCAACAATCTTCTGATGTCTTATTCATCGGGGCCAGACTAAATAACACCTTTCATCTCCCATAACGTCTGGTTTATCAGGCTAACAGACCTATTATTCCAGATAGCAGTGTGGTGGAAAGTAACATTGTGCTTGCATACAAGTTTCCCTTAATAACACTTGTTTATGAAAGGAAGCTAGCTTTACGTTGAGAAACTCAATGTTAGCTTTAACTTTAGGAAGCCTTCCAATCACTTTTACTTTGAAGGCCTTCAAATAACCTTCCGGTTCCAACATCGCAGGACACTTTACATTGCAGCTCTGCAGCCAGACTACTTTTTACCCACTGAACACAGCAAATATAGCAAAGCTGCTCTCTGGCATGGAACACAGGGGCAGCAGAAGCATCAGACACATCTGGACTCACTTTACTGGACGCGCTTCAGGAGCATCAAAGATACACTTGAGGCATGTTGGACCTTAATGTGTACAAGCATCAAAAATGAAACAGCAGAAGCTTTTTTGCTGCTTTCAGCGCTTACAGTCTGGACATAGAATTGGTCTCCAAGTAAACTCTGCACTAAAAACAAATGTAAAGCAGTCACTTTAAATATGTTGATTTGGTCTTTCAGGAATTGAATCCACAAATATCTCCCAACCATATAGCAATGTTTGCACACGCCTCAGCTCCTTCAGTCTAATTTCTGTTTATTAAATGTTTGTCAGCATAAAAACTGTCACACACACTGATTTCTACCCATGTAAACTTCACATAAAACAGTTAATTTCTTTGCAAACATGAACATCGAAACATGGTTCACTAATGTGGTCTACAGTTGTTCAACTTCATGATAACTGTCCACATACCAGCCAAAGAACAGAACTCAGTTGATTTACTTCAATCTGACGGGAGTCAGAACCCAGTAGTGCTTATCAGCTGTTTTTCTTTAAATAATCTACTTGCTGTTGGGTTTGAAAATACAGGCAGAATAATAATATTCCATAATTGGTATTATCAGTTGTGAAATTCCAGTTCTACTGTCTGACATTAACTCAACATCACATGCAGCTCCTATTACGAAGCAGATAAAAATGCTTTAACCAGTAATGATTCATACAGGCTTCCAGAGTGTAACTTCAGCTGATAGAAGCTGGAATCAGCCAGTATCAGTATTATGGCTCTGGCTGCAGCTAATCAAAAGGAGATGTTTCAATGCTTTAGAGAACAATAAGGCTGTTAAATGTTTCTAGATGCATCAAAACAGACATACAGACAAATACTGCTACTGATGAATTATCAATTAATATTCCTTAAAAGAAATATCCCAATGAAATAAAACAAAACGTGAAGATAATTCTTATCATATTTAAAGTTTTTATGTATTTAAATATTTGTTTTGTAATTTATTGATTGTGTTGGGATCTGGAGGCTGTATAACTTTCTCCACCAGAGGGAGCCTGAGGTCTTCCTCCTGAGGGCATGAGCTGACTTCTACACACCTGTTTCCTGATTATGAGGCCTATTTAAGGAGGAGGAGGCTGACACTTCCCTGCCAGAGTGTTTGCCAGTAATGGTACAGCCAAAACCTGAGCCAGCCTCTCTGACTTGTAATCTGATTTTTGTGAACAGTCTGACCCTGTGTTCTTCTGCCTCTCAGATCCTGACTTATCTGGTTACCTGCCTGATCCGTGAGAAAACAAACGCTTCCTGGAACCTGCCTGTATGTCCTCCCCCTCAGCCCTCAGCCTGCCGACCAGCCTCTGGACCCAAAGGGTTTCCCCCCTGCTGATCAGAATACCCTCTGAGCAGGTAATAATCCAAGTCACCGTTGAACTGCAAGTTTCCTGGATCCACTCTAACTGATCCATCCTCCTCTAGTGGCTTCCCTCCTGTGACCATTCTGACGAGCCAAGATCCCGTTCACATTTCACTGTAAACTTTGTAAATAAACCATTTAACTTTTCCCCTGTCTGAAAGAGTGTTTCTGCATGTGGGTTAGACGCTTACCCCAGGCTCACACAGACTCCGGTCTTACCGTTGCGGTGCGGTGGGTGCGGCGCCTCAGTGATTCCAAGTCATTAAAAAGATGTAAACCTCTCTCACCGGCTGCTGAGCTGTCCGGCTGCGGTTACCGAGACACTCCGGCGCTGCAGAAAATTCCGCAAGAAAGCTCTCGCAAATATCCTTATTTGGACCGTGTTATCGCGTGAAGTTACGTGAACTCAACTGAACTTCTGTTCTCGCGAGTTAAATCTCCGGACCTGTTGCCAGAGCCGCAGAGCCGCACCGCACCGTAGTCAAAAGGGCGGTGTGAGAGGGGGTGTGCGGGAGTTGCGGTCTCCGTCGGCTCGGTAACCGCACCGGAGCCAGTGTGAGCAAGGGGTTAAACCCCAACATGACAGATTGATTGCTATATTTCATAATAGAGTATTATTTTCTGTGGCTCAGAAAAGTCATTAAATATTTTCAAAATCTATTGTGAAGCATGCTTTGGTGATTTAAGGATAGAAACAAATATGAGATAAATATATAGATAGTGCATCCGGTACAGATTGGGTAGTGACAGGACCAAACACAGCTTAGGAGGTGGGAAAAGTGTAATTGGATATTTCAGTTTCTGCAAATTCATCCAATCCTAACCAGCACCACTTCACAGAGAAATCCCTCCTCCTTAATTGAATATCAGAACATGAAATTAAAGGTTAAAATGAAATACTGAGCTAAAAAACCTAAGTCACTAAATACATAGAGTAGCTTTACAAAAAGTTTTTTATTGTAAGGTATTTGTTTTTATTTAATGAGATTTCTTTACTTAATCGAATATATATAGACAATTTATCGATAGCAATATTAATTTACATAATTTTGAATGAAATGGCTCTCCACACACATTGTGTGCCAAATGCACGTACCCAATCATGTAGACAGAGCAAGCCAGCCTATGGTTAAAAAAAATCAGCCTTTGCCTTTACTAAACCAGAGTGGCTAGTTAACCTCAATATTGTTCCAGCTGCCTTCCATAGAGGCTGAGGCGATTGGTTATTCAGCAAAAAAAATAAATAAAAATAAATATATAAGTAAAAACAAAGATAATTCTCAATTCAAATCATAGAAAAGACATATCGGTCCTACCAGTACGTTTTCCGAAATTAATTAAAACTAGCCGTCAATCTTAGCATTTAAGCTAATGTTAGCTGACGGTTAGCATGGCACGTCGAATTGATATATAAAAATAAATAAGAACCGTTTCCAAATTTGGTTATTTAAATGTAGCACTTTTGAATCGATTAAACTATTCTTTAATATCTCACATATTTCGGCCCTAACGGTACGTTTTCTGACATACATTAAAACTAGCCGTCCATCTTAGCATTTAAGCTAACGGTAGCTAGCGGCTAGCACCGGCTCGTCGAATTTATAAATAAAAATAAATGGAAACCGTTTCCAATTTTGGTTATTTTAATGTAGCACTTTTGAATGAATTATAATATTCTTTAAAATGTCACATATTTCGATAAAATACATATTTTCATGGCGGACATAACTAGAAGTGACCTACCTGCTCGATGAACGGACAGTGAAAAGCATTTTACCCACAAGGCACCGCGAACACAATGCGGAAGACATTCAGGAACTGTCGGAAATTTTGGCTTCGCCAACTAGTCAATATGTTTATTGAAAATACTGAATATAAAAATGTTATTACTCATTCTCAGTTATTGTTTCCCATTTGTTCGTTTTTTGCATTCTTGTTCTGCTCATGCGGAAATAATTAGAAGCGACCTACCTGCTCGATGAACGGACAGTGGCTACGTTTACATGGACACAACTAATCGGATTGAAGGCCTGATCAGATCAAAAATGTTTCATGTAAACATGTCAGACTGAAGATTCTAATCCGATTCGGTCCGATCGGATCTAAATTTAATTCCGAATGAGACAGGTGGTTTTTGCCGATCGCCATTCCGATTGGCGTCCATGTAAACACCCATTCGGATCTGAAGAGTAAAATAATCTTCACTGCGCATGTGTGCGACGTCAGCGTGACGTTTTTCCGCCTTGTCAACAACAGGAAACCACCGGTCGCTCTCGCTCTCGCTGTGAACAACATGGCGGGGGGAGTCTAGGAACGCCAACTTATACACTCAAGTTCATTTAAAGCTGCAGGAAGCAGGAATTTATCCCCCTCCTCTTCCTCTTTTCTCTCTCCACAGCCCACTCGCTCTCCCACGCCGGCTCAATCGCTCATTCTCTATTTCTCTCGTACATTTCGCTGCCAAGCGCTTTTTTCCTCCTCTCTCCTTTTTTCTTTCCGCTCGCTCCGAGCGCATCGTTTCTCAGGCCTCCCAAAAACCAGACGCAGACAGAACTGCCAAGTTTGGCAGGAAGTTCTGCGCATGCTTAAAAGATTTAATCTGATCCAACGCTTGGTACATGTATACACACGTCATGATCGGATCATTTCATTTAGTGTCCATGTAAACGGAGATTTTGAATTTCCGATCAACCAAGGTTTGGATCGGATCGGGGAAATTTTGCGCATGTAAACGTAGCTAGTGAAAAGCTATTTACCCACAAGGCACCGCGAACACAATGCGGGAGACATTCAGGAACTGTCGGATATTTTGGCTTCGCCAAAGAGTCAATATGTTTATTTAAAATACTGAATATAAAAATGTTATTACTTATTCTCAGTTACTGCCTCCTATTTGTTCGTTTTTTATGTTCTTGTTCTTCTCATGCGGACATAATTAGAAGCGACCTACCTGCTCAGTGAACGGACAGTGAAAAGCTATTTACCCACAAGGCACCGCGTACACAATGCGGAAGACATTCAGGAACTTTCGGATATTTTGGCTTCGCCAACGAGTCAATATGTTTATTGAAAATACTGAATATAAAAATGTTATTACTCATTCTCAGTTACTGCTTCCTATTTGTTCGTTTTTTTATGTTCTTTTTCTTCTCATGCGGACATAATTAGAAGCGACCTACCTGCTCAGTGAACGGACAGTGAAAAGCTATTTACCCACAAGGCACGCGAACACAATGCGGGAGACATTCAGGAACTGTCGGATATTTTGGCTTCGCCAACGAGTCAATATGTTTATTGAAAATACTGAATATAAAAATGTTATTACTCATTCTCAGTTATTGTTTCCCATTTGTTCGTTTATGTTTTTTTTTATCGAGGAGCAACATTATAATGGGAATTTATTTTTGACAAAAAGATTAAGTATTTTTTCTAAATGCTAGTTGTTTTTGTTAAATTGCCAAAGTATTTAGTAATTCTGTATGTGTAATTGAAGTAATAACATCTTGCTAATAATTTTAAGATTTTACATAAAGACTGTATTACAAGTACATGTCTGATAACGCCATAGTAATATTTTTATTTGTAAATTGCGCATGTCTAATGCCATATACCTCAATGCTGTGTCTGTGCATTAGCCTTTAAATCTGACAGATTTACAACACAGCTAATTTAATGAAGCAATGTAAAAACCTTACAGAGCTTCAGTTTCTACACTAGCAAAATCTCATAAATTGGTAAAATACCAGGCAACATCAAGCTCATATTTTGCTTTTTGCTCTTAGTTACAAGAATCTGATCATTTGAAAAAAAAAAACTATACAAGTATGTAGACACACACTGAAACTACTTACCTTTAAAACAAGTCCCCACAGGCAGCTCCTGCTTGTTTTTGCAGCCAAACTCTACACTAGTAGGCATTTTTACTGAGCATCTCTGGAGGATGGTGGCTTCACTTTTTTCAAACAATCATCAATCCAGTGAAGAAATAGAAATAAAGTAAATAGAGATCACTGATCTGTAATTACTAGTTTGTCAGCTCTGTGCTGCCATAGACAAAATGTCTGCCTACATTAATGCAAGATCTGCTCCTGTGCAAGTTTAAATAGCAATTTCTATACAAGCACAAGTTTGAGAATTTCAGTTTGCATCTGATAATGACAATTATTTGCTGACTGAAGTCTGATGTGTCATACATATCTGTAAATGCCTGCAACTTAAAAGTCCAATTTTCCACTTATGGTTAACACAAGGTATAAATTAAAACAATCATGAAAGTTATGCAAGGAGTCATATAATTATCAGCGGTCACAGAATCCATTCACAGAGTCAGAGCTTTATTTCATATTGTTGACACTGCACCAAGAACTGCAATAAATCTTTTTTTAAAACAACAAAAACAGCTTACTGTACTTAATACTGAAAAATAAATATTAATTCAATATAAATTCTTTTTTTGTTTTATATTGAATTTATATTTTGATCAATAAAAAAAATATTTTTTAAACAGTAAAAACAGCTTATAGTACTTCAAGCTAAAATACATTATATACATTCAATATAAAACAAAAAAAGAATCTATATTGAAATATTAATTTTTCAGTTTTTTTTATTATATCTTTATTGATTCTCGAGAGTGTATCATTTACATGGCATTAGGCATCAACAAACTTGTATCTCCTTATAACAGTCAAATCAAAAATATAACTATACTTCTCTGAGAAAGATTATACAGTAATCATAAAGGAAAAAAAATATGAAGGGAGAAACTAAGGGGGAAAAAAAAAAATAAAATAATTAAGGAAGAAAAGGAAATACAGCAACAAAAAATATAATATAGAATAACTCTAAGGTATGGCTATCATAGGAGAGTGGATTGTCCAGGAGATTTAATAAGTTTGGTCTTTAAAGATTAAATCAGGTCTTTAAGGTTTTACATAATCCACCCAAATCCTCCAACGCTGATTCAATTTTTCAGTTCTGTGATCGAGAAAGGCTGTTATTTTTCCCATTTCATATATGTTAAATGTTATGTTAAGCCAGTCATCTAATGTTGGTTTGTCATGTGACAACCATTTTCTTATAATGTTTTTCTTGCTTGCCGTTAATAAAATAGTCATCAAATATTTGTTTCTTTTTGTGGCGTCTTGAGGAATTATGCCTAAATACATAAGCTTGAAATCAAAAGGAATGTTTTGCATAAAAATATCTTGTAAGGTACTAGTTATCTCTTTCCAATAATCTTTTATAATTGGGCAGTCCCAGAAGACATGATAATGGTTTGCATTTTGATTTCCACATTTTCTCCAACATGTGGGACGATTTCCATCATAGTTACATTTCTGAGCTGGTGTGACAAAGAATCTTACCAGATTCTTCCATCCATATTCTTGCCAATATAGTGATTTATTATATTTCCATTGATAGTTCCATATTATTGTCCATTCCTCCTCTGTTATCGTCAAATTGCCGTCTCTCTCCCATCCTGCTTTGATATGTAAGGTTGAATTGTTTTTTAGATCTATTAGGTTTTTATAGATAAGAGAGATAATTCCCCCTTTAATTTTTGATTTATAGGCATTAATAAAAATGTCCAGTAATGTTATATTCTTGTCAGTAATTGGTTTAAATTTTAAGTTAATGAAATTCCTTATTTGCAAATATCGATAAAAGTCCTGTTTGTCCAAAGAGTATTTTCTCTTGAGTGTTTCAAAATCATTTAAGATGTTGTTGTTCATTATTGTGCACAGAGCAGTGATTCCCTTGGATGCCCAGTCCTTAAACCTGGGGTCCAGTTTATTTGGTGTGAAGTCAGAATCATATGCGATCCATTTTATGATTGTCAAATCGTTCTCAAGTGCATTTTCTTTAACAATAGTTTTCCAAGCTCTAAGGGTTGTTTTCATCCACCGGTTATCTATATTATTTACGAACCCTTGTAGATTTGCATCTGCCAGAATTGCCTGTACAGGAATGGGTGTCGCCTTTGTTTCAATAGTTTTCCATTGAGCATCATATGTTGGATCGCAACAGTATATCAATGTTCTTGTTTGTGCTGCTAAATAATAATCCCTTAGAGAAGGCAATCTCCAACCTCCCATTTTCTTTTCCAGTTGTAATACCTTATATCTAATTCTAGGTCTTTTACCTTGCCAAATATATCTTGATAATAGTTTGTCCCATTCATGGAAAACTTTGATTTATTTAAATTGGCAGCGTTTGGAATAAGTATAACAATCTGGGCAGTATGCTCATCTTTATCGAATTAAGTCTTGAGCTAAAACTTAGGAAAGGAGTAAAATTCCATCTTATGATATCCTCTTTAATTATTTTTTGAATGGGAGCATAATTATATTCGAATAGTTTTTCGAGGTCCTTTGGTATAGTAATGCCTAGATATTTAAAGTGGTCAGTGTGCCAGGTTAGGGGGTATCTGTTTTGGATTTCCTGAGTAGGAATATAATTATAAGACAAAAACTGAGTTTTGTTAATATTAATTTTGTATCCTGATAGTTGACCAAATTGTTTGAATAATTGCAGCAAAGCTGGGAGGGAGTGGGTCAGTTGTTCCATATAAATTAATATATCGTCCGCATAACAAGCCAGTTTATGTTCTATCCCTTTGATAATTATTCCTTTAATGTCCTTATTTTGTCTATCGATTGGGTAATGGCTCTAAATATAGAGCAAAAAGTAACGGAGACCATGCACATCCTTGTTTTGCCCTCTTTCTAAAGTAATTCTGTTTGATAAATGACCATTAACTTTAATTCTCGCTGTGGGATTCTCGTATAACGCCTGTATTGTTTTTATTATTGTATTATCTAGTCCAAATCTATGTAAAACCCTGAAGAGAAAATTCCAGTCCACTGAGTCGAATGCTTTTTCAGCATCTATGCTGATAACAATGGCTTCTTGTTTATTTTTTTGTATGTGATCTATAACATGTAGCGTCCTTCTTATATTGTCCTGTGTTTGACGTTGTCGTATGAAACCAGTTTGATCATTATGTATTACGGAAGGAAGAAATTCTTCCAATCGTCTGGCCATTATAGAAGTAAAAAGTCGATAATCAATATTTAAAACAGATATTGGTCGGTATGATCCACAGTCCAGTCTATCTTTGCCCTCTTTATGTATTACCGAGATTATTGCCTCCTTCCAACTTGGTGGTGTTTGAGCTTTATTCAGAGTCCAATTTAGTGAAGGGAGGAGGATTGGAATCAGCTCTTTCTGAAATTCCTTATAAAATTCTGCTGTGTATCCATCTGACCCAGGTGATTTACATAGTTTTAATCTGCTTATTGTATTTTTTAATTCTTTTTCTGTAATGTCTGAAGTCATTATACTATTCTGTTCTTCGTTCATAACAGGTAGCTCTAGTGAGTTCCAATATTCATCAATTTCTTCTATAGTTCCTCCAGAGATTTTTGAATATAAGGTTTTATAAAATATTTCGAATGCTTCCTGGATGTCATTTAATTTGTTCTTTAATAATTTTGATTCGGGGTTTCTGATTCTATGGATCGTGTTTTCTGCTGTTTTCTTTTTTAGTTTCCATGCTAGGACCTTCATAGATTTTGATTTGCCTTCATAGTGTCTTTGCTTAAGATGCATGAGGTTTTTCATAATTTCCTGTGTTGCTATAGCATTTATTTCATTTCTAATTCTTTTTAACTCTTCCAGTATATCTGGTGTACAATTTTGTTTATGTTTTTGTTCTAGATCTTCCAAATTTTTTATGTAATTCCTCTGTTCTTTTATTTCTTAGTTTTTTTAGGTGCAATGACATTGCTATAATTTTCCCCCTCAGAACAGCTTTAAGAGTGTCCCATAATATTGGGGGAGATACTTCACCATTGTCATTGAGATCTAAGAAAGAGCTAATTTCCTTCCGTATCTCCTGTTTGAACCATTGGTTATTAGGCAAGCCTGAATTTAGTTTCCATGTATTGTTTCTTTTTTGTAAGCCAAGGTCTACTGTTAGGTATACAGGTGAGTGGTCACTCACATCTATTGCTCCAATCTCACATCTGTCTATTTTGTCTCTATCTTTTGTAAATGTCAAAAAATAATCAATTCTTGTTTATACTAAATGGGAGGCTGAATAGTGTGTATAATCCTTTTTATTGGGGTAAAAATCTCTCCATATGTCTATCAGGCCAACTTCCTTAAATAGTACATTTATTTTTTTGTATTGTTGTTCTTTCTGGTAGGCTCTCTCCCTGGAAGAAACATCCTTGGTTGCAACCAAATGTTTAGGTCTCCTCCACAGATTAAAACACCTTGTGTTTCTTTTACTAATATATTAGTTATTTTCTTTAAAAAATCAATATCGCTCCCTGGGGGAGCATATATATTAAATAATGTAACTAGGTTTCCCCCTATATTGCCTCTCACAAGCACGAACCTGCCTTCTTTATCCGCCAGTTCGTATAATTTTTCAAAATGTATCTTGTTTGAAATAAGAGTAGCTACTCCTCTTCTATGTCCTGACCTGTATGAGGAGAAAAATAATTGGTTGAAACCCATTCTTCTTAGTTTTTCATTTTCACTTTTGTTTAGGTGGGTTTCTTGTAAGTACACTATGTGGGAATGTTCCTTCTTCATTTTTGATAGGAATTTGCTTCGTTTAATTGGATTGAGTAGACCATTAACAATGAAAATAATTATATTTATCTTGTTGTTAGCCATGTCTGATTGTCTTGTTGATCATTTTTAAACATCTGATATCAAAGCTTAACCAATCCCCTCTCCGTGTAAATGTAAACAATAACTTCACCATAAAGAAAAAACAAAAAACTTGAGATTCCAAGGTTGGGGTCCTGAACAAATGACCCTGAACTTGGCTAGGAAAACCATCTAGCCCTGGGGGAAAACCTCCCTTGGAAAAGAGGGGAGGGCCCCCAACTACTCTAATGCTGTTTTTGTCCATTTTGTTTGCATTCCTCCTCGAAACATTTATTATTTTTCGTCTAAGTTGGGACTAAGGAATATATTCAATACCACAACGATAATGTCCGTAATACAGATCAGTTGAACTAACTGGGATACATTGTCCTCATAGTTTATATCTTATTGATTACTCAGTGATTATTTAGCTCACCGATTATTAATGTATCTCTTCAGAGCTCCTCTTGGAGAGAACTAGTTTCTCTTCTGAACTCACTCAGTCTTTCTATGATGCTCATCTCTCACTCTTCCCCTGACACTTGTTGTTTCGAGCCGATTTTTTTCCACGCGGTGCGGGACAACCGCTCCACCAGGCTCTCCTTTGGCTTGATCAAGGGGACAGGCAAACCACGCTCCTTCATGTCCTTCGTTGCCTCTGCCGCTGTCTGGTAAAGCTGTGTTTCCCCCTCATAAAAAACTCGTAGTTTAGCGGGGAAGGGAGATTGGAATCGGATCCTTTTCTGCTTCAGGACCCGTTTTGCCTCCGAGTATTGTTTATGTTTCTGCAGCACTGTGGGAGGATAGTCATGATCAAAATATATCGGCTTGCCGTGTAGAAGCACACCTTTCTTCCCCCACGCTTTCCGTAAGATCTCTTCCTTGGTTCTGCTGCGGAGAAACTTAACAACAATGGATCTTGGCCTGTTGTTTCTGACCCCAGCCGGTGGCGGAGCTAACGCTCGGTGGGCTCTCTCAATGTCCAATTCCATACTTGGTTCGATCTCTAGGGTGTCTTTAAGTAATTTTTCTACAAAATCTCTCACCGATGATCCTTCTGCTCCCTCTGGCACGTTGTATATCCGAATGTTTTCTCTTCGTGATCTCCCTTCCTGGTCGAGCAGCTTTACTTGTTGCTGGCTAATTAGCTCGGCCATCTTGCTCAATATCTGCTCCATGTTCCCTGCCCGCTCCTCCATCGAATCAACTCGGTCCTCCGTCTCCTTATTTTCCGGTGTACGTTGATGAGTTCTGACTTAACGTCATCGAACTGTTGTTTCATATCTGTTCGGAAGTCCCCTAACTCCTCCAGAATTTGCGTTAGTCCTGTCGCGCCAGTGGAAAGCCGACTAGCATTAGCTTCGTCAAGGTGCTGGTGAGTTGGTGAGCTAGCTGCCGTCTTTCTTTCTTGTGCTAAGTTTTCATTTGTGGTTTTCCTATTTCCGTCCTTTTTCCCCATTCTAGACCCCCTTACAGACTCAATTTTACTAATTTTTCATTATATTTGGCAAATAATGGGGATCGAATTAAGATTTATCGGAGGAGTGACGGAACCCCATCAATTTTTCAGTTTTCAGAACAAAAAATAATTTTACAAATAAAATGTATTTATTGAAACAGCTTTGTGATGGTCTTGCCATCAACTTCTGCCATCAGGTCCAGAGTTCCGTCTTTTAATGAGTCCTCATAGGGCTCAAAGAGTTTGCCAGCGATTTCCAAGATGCTTCCATCTTCCAGAAGAATCTCGGTTATTTCTAGTGCAGTCTTTTTCCATCGCTCCCAGAATCTTGATTCTGGTCACAGCAGCTTTCTGTTTCTGTGAAAATAACAAAACATGAAGTTAGAGCAAATCATCAGTAAAAAAAAAACATATTTATTTCAAAGGTCTCTGGAAATACATTTGAAATTGTCAGTCTAATGTTAAGTAACCTTGTTTCAGAACATATGTATTTGCCATATCAGTTTTCTTGTTTTTTTGCAGAAAACATGGCCACTAACCATAAATATGAAGATGGAAGAATGACCACATTGCTTATATAGTTTGTAACAAAAACGTGGAATGAAATATTCTAATTACATGAAAGTAATTGCAAAATGTTCTTTTAGAAAAAGAAGTTAAAATCCTGCATTTCCTTAATTACATTTTAAACATTCATTTAATTTCATCATTTATTGACCTGTCATGTAAAACTCACAATGAACACGGTTCTGGGATTTTATTATTTTCTTCTTCTCCAGAATATTGCCAAAATGAGAAAGATCTTTTCCAGGGGTGATGCTAAGAAACTAATCAATGTTTTTTTTAACTGCTGGATTTTTGCAATTCTTTTCTATCAAATCAGGAGGTTCACACACTGTACTTAAAAGCCTTCAGCTGACCCAAATGCTACAGCCAGAGTTCTGAACAAAATAAAAAAACAGAGATCTTTTTTTTTTCTTTTCATCCTTGCTTCTCTGCATTGGTTTCCTGTTAAATCCCGAATAGAAATGAAAATGCTTCCTACAGTAAGTAACCAAGCTCCATCTGATATCAGAGATCTGATTGTTCCTTATGTTCCTAAAAGAGCACTTCGTTCTCAATCTGCAGGTTTACTAGTGGTTCCTAGAACTTCTAAAAGTAGAATGGGAGGCTACTTTTAAAGCAAGGCTTATAACATTCCTGTTTGTGAAGTCTTTACAGAGTTATACAGCTACGGACCATGACTGCTGGAAGAAATCAACCTGTTTTATTCTCCCTGCTGAGTCTCCCTAATGTTCTCCTCCCAGGAGATCAGATCAGCCATTACCTTCTATAAGATTAGACATCGTACTAAATCAGTGCTTTTGTTCTCTTTTGCATGTGTTCTCATTATCCAGTGTGTCATGGTAAATGGACTTTCATGCTGCTTCAGGTTCTGCTGGAGTTCTCATCTCCACCATCCCTACATTGATGCTCAGTGGAAGCGAAAGTGATCGTCCTTATAGACTTATAAAGGAAGAGTGGAGGCTGCTGGAGAAGCACTCAAAGCATTATGATTTTTTAGTAACCATGACTTGGATTAATCGTACCACAGCAGAATAATAAAGAAAATGCAATTTTTTTAATTTTTATTACTGAACCTTGAAGTGAAAAAATGCAATACCTCTAACTTGGTGTAGTTTGTGCTTTGCAGCTGGACGTGGTTCTTCGTATCGAATTTGACATGTGTCAACGTCACTCTGTCGCCCAACGAGATGCCAAGTATGGCACATTCCCTCCAAAGGGAGACCTTAGCCACAGTTCCTTTCTGTTGAAAAATAGATATATGGTGAAGGGGGGGCAGGAAAAGATAAAGAAAATCAATGCTATCTTTTTTCCAGAGTCCATATGATGCGGATTTTCTCAGATATGCAAACTTGTTTTACTCTGAGTTACAGAGTTAGTTTAATAGGACAGTTCGGAGTGGAACAGAGTCTTTCCCAGACTGCACCTTTTTGATTGCAGACACCTAGAAAATGAAGCATACTTATACTTAAGTTGTGACTTCAGTAACTAAAAGAAATTATCAACAAATTTTTTTTTCTTTTAGAATTGTCTCTATTTGTAGGAGTACGACGGAGTATTAGGGCCACACATGAAGAGAAAAAATATTTTTGTCATGACGAGATTAAACTCGACATGTCGACTTTAAAGTCGACACGTCGACATTAAACTAAACATTTCGAGAATAAAGTTGAAATGTCATGTTGAGTTTAATCTCGACGTGTCGACTTTAAACTCGCCAAATTAGAGAATAAAGTTGATATATCGTGGCGACTTTAATCTCGACATTCCAAAGTTTGGAGAAAAGAGCAACCGTGCTCCACAGCTGCAGTCTGCGTTTGGAGAAAAGAGCAACCGCACTACACAGCTGCAGTCTGCGTTTTAAAAGTGAAGGTAGTCTTTGACGTGCTGCAACTGTATAATCATCACAGGAAGCGGTGGCCTACCAATAATAACGTAACGATTTATTCTCGAAATGGCAAGTTTAAAGTCGACATGTCGACTTTAAAGTCGACATGTTGAGTTTAATCTCGTCATGGCAAAAATATGTTTTCTCTTCATGTGTGGCCCTAATACTCCGTCGTAGTAGGAGTCCATCAGCAGCCGCTCACAAAAGAAGAGTTGTAAAAGTGGTTGTAAAAAGGTCTTGTCAACTGAAATATATCTTTGCAAAGTGCAATAGCTGTCCTGTGTCCATGAGCTCTGACTGGTGCATAATGAATGTGAATGTAGTATTCACACCCCGGAAGTAAGAATTGAATATCATTTGGAAAAAAGAAATTGCAAAAAAATTTAATTAAAAAACTCAATCTGAAAAAGAGTCTTTCATTAAAAAAAAATGTATATGAAAAATAAAACCAGTTTGGAAAAGGGTTAGGGTTAGGGTTAGGGTTAGAGGCCAGGAAAATCAGGTCCTTTTTGTCCCTTTTTTTCTCTTTCCTTGTGGCCCGCTGGCGTCAGAGTTGGCAGGAGGGTCCGCTGTGCCATCCGGGTAGTTCTCAAAGAGTGCCAGGTGGGGGTCAAGCGGGCCACGGGGCCGGATTTGCAATACGGAGCAGACACACTAGATGGCAGTCAAGCCCTTTGGTTTTCCTTTAGCCAAAAGTGTGCCCGAACCGGGAATTTAGTGCGGATTTTGTTATTAACCCTTTATATGCTGGCGGTTTTTGATTTTTTAACCCTTTAAATGCCAAACAGTGAGTTTGGGTGGGCCAATAGGGTGGAAGACGGTGCCATATGTCTGTAAAAAGTATTTTTGCGGCGTTATGGGAGCGTTTGGCGAGGGCTGGGGTCGGACAAAGGGGTCACCGCTCGGACTCAGGGGCTCACCGCTTTTGTTTTTTGGGCTTTTGAGCGCCAGTGTGGGCTAAGGCGGGCCAAAGGGGTGTTGTGCTGGACACTGGGTGGGCTCTGGAGGACCAGGGGCTGTTCCGCGGGGGTCGGTGCGGGCCCAGAGTGCTCCTTCTCCGGGGAGAGGCGCTCCACTCGCTCGGCTGGTTCTGGAGGTGCGGCGGATGCTGGGTTTTTCAATCTTTGCTATTTAAAAGTGCAAGTTGAAAGCGGGTTAACTAAAAAATGGGTTCCGGACCCATGCCGTGCCAATTGTCGGCACCCAGTGATGCGAACTTCTGTCCAATTAATACATTGCATATATTTCCTATTTAAACTGCTCCGGGTCTCGGAGATCTAAGCCCACGGGCCCTGCGCGGCTTTCCCCAGGGGTCAAAGGTCAAGTGCCGTGCGGCCCTCTGTCCGTTTAATGAACACCTGTGTCCCCAGCATGGATCTCCATGAGCCCGGTCCCTGGTTCTGGACCATGGGCCCGGTCCATGGGTTTGTGCTGGGCCCTTGGCGCTCCATGGGCCCCGGGAACTCAATATTTAACTTTTTTTTAATTTTTAATAAATATATTTATTGGTTAAGAGATGCTTCCTCCATTATTTATACTCTGGACATTATGTCCCTATGGTTTAATGAACCCCTCTGTCCCTGGGGTAATGCATGTGGGAGGCTTTGCCCCTGGTAAGGTGTTAAAACTTTGAGGAAAAATCCAAAAAATGGGTAAAATTTAAAAGAAATGCGCTTTAACGTGCTGCCTTGTGTCCCAGTGCTTCAATATGACCAGGTGTTTATCCTTTGTTGCTGTCGGGTCGCTGTGAACCAGGTAAGGTGGTGAAACTTTGAAAAAAAACCCAATTTGCGTTGATGCCGACTATTTTCCCATTCAAAAGTAATACATTTTGGCTCGTTCTATCGTGCCCAGCCATGTCCGATGCTCGGTAACGCCCCTGTGTCAACGGCGAATTGTCTATTTAT